>NW_020897809.1:15974232-16003405 GCF_003984885.1 Neopelma chrysocephalum | reverse complement strand
TGGAAAAGCAACAGCCCTGGAAAAGCAACAGCCCTGGAAAAGCAACACCAGACTGGAGAGGGTTGGGGTTTTTGAAGGTAAATACTTGCAGAACTTATGTCTGAGGCAACAGGATGCTGTACATTTTCATTCACACCTGTGATAATTATGCCTGACTTAGATACAGTAATTATTTTTTATGATGCTGATAAAATATTATATTTTAATTAAGCAAGAACACCTTTGCTCTGATGAACAAAAATACACTCTCCTAGAAAAAATAATCCTTTTGTTTTGTACCTGCTCTGGTTCAACCAAGTTCCAAAACAGTCCTGTTTTAGTTACCAACAGACAGGCTGGCAGAGAAGACTGGAAATGGAGTGGGAAAGGAAAATTCTGGCTATGGAGGATAATGTTTCTCTTCAGCAGAGCTACAAACTAAATTAACACCTGGAGATAACCTGAAGTATTTAATATGCCAAATAAACTCAGCTACCAGAACGAGATTTTTCTTTGGTTTTACAATATGTCATCTCATTTTATGATTTTACAATAGATAGCAACATAAAGTTTCTACAGTTTCACATTAGGAAAGCAGTGTTAAAGACTATTAGAAAGAAGAAAAACAAGTCAAGGGAAAGTCCTGCTGCCAGCAGTGAAAGTTTTGATTCAAGGAGAAATCTCTGTGCTTGGAAGGGCCAGAAATAGCTCCCAGAGCTTCTGGTTCATTCCTGAACAGGAATGATTTGGAACTGGAATCATGGAATCATTAAGGTTGGACAAGACCTCCAAGATCATGAAGTCCAACCTTTGACCAAATACCCCCCTGCCCACCAAACCACAACCCAAAACACCACATTTACTCCTTTTTTAAATACTTGGCCCTGAGCTTTTGGATAAGAAGACAAGCCCTAAAAAGGAAGCAGTTGGTGGAACAATACTGATTATATCCCTCCTGTCCTCTCCCCTCAATTTAATATCTTCTACGAATCATAAATTTTAGGCTAGTAGGGACTGTAAGGTCTAAATTTCCCTCAGTTGGACAAAGTTTGGGACAGTGGGATCATCTGAAGGAGACACAAGGGCAGAACTACTCAAATATGAAAAGAAACTCAAAGAAAAACTGATTTATTTCTCACTTTGATATTCTTCTGGAGACGCACAAATAGATCTCAATTTTTATAGCCTTTAAGGGCAACACATCATGAAATTCAGGCTTTCAAACTGAATTTAAATGCATCCTTAAATTATAGAAAAAAGGCTTTTGTTCCCATAAGATGGCAATCAAAAACAGACCCACTAAATAATGTGGCTGCTATGAGTCTAGGCAATTTTATTTCCAATACAAAAGGATCCTTCTTATGCAAAAACTTTGATTAATTATTTTGCATTAGGAAGAAAGCATCTCTTTTTAATTGCAGCAGAAAAAAAATCATTATAGATTAAAATGTCATTTAAAGTAAGACATTACGGAACCAGAAGATCATTTCTGCTCTTTCCAAATTAAGAATACAAAACTCAAAATTAAACTGTAAGTAAAATGCCATATATTGCATTGGAATGAATTTCCAATAATAGTATCTACATTATATTGGTACAAACAAACTTTGTCTTAATTAGATTGACCTTTCAAAAAAAGCTTCTCAGGCATTTGAGAATTATAAATACTTAAAGTCTGATTCATTCACATTCCTGTTTGCTCAGACAACTGTGAAAGCTTCAAAATACAGAGCTGGGGCCAATTCCAACCATCCTGAGACTCCGCTGGGATCAGAGAGGAGCTTCATCCCTTCTGTCTGCACCGTGGCCTGGGGGGATCTGAACCTTGGAAATTGGGCCTTGGAATGGCTGTGAAACAGCAGGAGCTACAGCAAGGGGTTAATTACGAGATGAGTAGATGGTTAATGGGGCTGAGGATGACGTGGCATCGCTGCAGCAGAACAGGGAAAGTTCACAGAATGATAAAACAGTTTGGCTTGGAAGGACCTTAAAACCCCTCCAGTGCCACCCCCTGCCATGGGCAGGGACACCTTCCACCAGCCCAGGTTGCTCCAAGCCCCGTCCAACCTGGCCTTGGACACTCCCAGGGATCCAGGGGCAGCCACAGCTTCTCTGGGCAACCTTTGCCAGGACCTCCCCACCCTCCCAGGGAAGAATTCCTTCCCAAAATCCCACCTAACCCTGCGGAAAACTCGCCTGCCCACACGAGTTACTTGCAGATTCTCCCTGAGAGCAATTTCCTTTTATTGATGCTGAGCTTGTCCTTGCTGGAACAAGGAAGTGAATTTGATATAAGGGAATTTATTTCCCCAGTTTATGATGCTGTTTCACAGTGTGTGGACCTCACACATCAGAGGATAACAGAGCTCATGTTTCAATGCTCAGACCTGTCATCTCTGTCTCCACCTCTTCTTCTGAGTGACCAGTGCACAAACCCTGTGACCAGCATGACAATAAATAATTGATGGTCTTACTCAGCAAGTGACTGTGTACAGAAGGGCTGTAGAATTTGGAATAAAATGAACAAATAGAGGAACAAACCCCTGACTTTGCCTGGAATGGAGAACAAGAGATGGGAGGATATTTTACCTAGGAAAACACGCAGCTACACCATTATAAAAGCAACACAATCCTGCCAACTATGTGCAATCTCCCCTTCCAAAGGTCACTCTCATCCCAAGGATTCCTCCATGCCAGCTGGGCTCACCAGCACAGGCAGTATCTCCCCAGGAATTGCTTTTACCCACAGTCATGGAAAACCTATTCAGCCCCATCGCCGCGTGTGCTCCTGATTGTTCGCTTGAAACTGTCAATTTAAACCATTTCTCTTATGAACTTTAGCTCTAACTAGACTACAGAGACTGTGAGTGTTGCTGGCAATAAAGGAAGATTAAGGCTGGGAAGGACAAGCAGGTATCATAAAAATAACAGTGTGTAATTGGGCAGCCTACCATAGTTGGGGAAGAGAAATGAGCAGGTCAAGCAACGGAGAACCAGGAGAAATGACCTTAAAAAGTTCTGTCTGGGGACAGGCTGCCAATGGTCTCATCAGCATTCAGCTCCATTGCCACAGTCTGGAGGAGGAAACATAATGCAGAAAATGGAGAGGAGGGAGATAGAGGAGCAGTGGGGAGAAAAACATCTTTCTTCATTCATCCCGGGAGGAGATGGAAACCAGCCGGCCGCAGCCTCTTCCCTTTTTCCTTCTTTGTTACGAGTCCTCTGGTCTGTGACCCACCCACTAATATATTTTCAGTATCACATATAATCTTTAGGGAGAAAGATTAGCAACTTATAAAGAAAACAGGTGGAAAACAGGAGCTGTCAGATCTTTTACTGCATATTCCTGTTGTTTCACGTGAACCAAGAGGGGCTTTGGGTGGGATTTTCAACAGTGCTCAGCAGAACGAGGTGCTCAGTGATTTTTCAGCAAGAGCCAAACACCAATTTACCCTTTATGTCTTTAAAAAAAAAAAGAAAAAAATCTCCTTTTACTTGTAAGCTGTTCAAGACAGATTGTGCTTTCCTACGTGTTTATAGAGCTCCGTCGGCGTTTGGGTGTTACAGCAACATAAAGTGATATTGAGAATTGGTTATTTTCTGTCACCCAGCTTTTCCATCAGGTTTTTACAGCTTTTTATAATGAAAAGAGATTTGGGGGGAAAAAGGCCAATTTTGTAAATGTACACACATACACAGTTCTCACACGTGTTTACAGGTTATCACCTGGAAACTAAAAGCCTCCAGAATTTATGTTTTCTTCACGATTCAACCGTGATACTTTTGCCTCAATGTTTTCAGTGAGCAGTGGTCTCTCTAAATTTTACTTTTAAGGTTTTTTCAACAGAAGAGAAAATGCTATAGGTTTAAAAAAAAAAAAACAAACAAGAAAATGCCACTGAGATACTGGACCCTGCACATGGGAGGGTTGATGCTTTGTGTTTATGGACTGCAAAGGAGAAGCTTTTTGGCAGAAGCCAAAATCCTTGTGATCCCCCTTCCACACACACATTCCCAACAAAGACTCAGGTGTAATTAACATCTCTAAGGCAGTTTCCAATTTCCATTACTTCGTTGCAATGACCTCGTAATTAAACAGTGATATTAATGCTGAGGACTGGACTAAATGACCTTTAAACATTCCATCCCTGGAAGTGTCCAAGGCCAGGTTGGACAGGGCTTGGAGCAACCTGGGCTAGTGGAAGGTGTCCCTGCCCATGGCAGGGGGTGGCACTGGATGAGGTTTAAGTTCCCTTCCAACACTCAAACCCTTTATGATTCTACAATTCCACATGACTAAAGATACAAGATAAAACTTCCTCATAACTTCAATTTTTCAATGTACAAGGGGTGAATAGCAATGGAAACACTGGCAGTGCTGCTTGTCTTCAAACCCACTGAACCTTTTCAAGCCCTGACATGAGTTTTGATTCAAACCATCAGACAAGGAAAGGTGCAGAGCCCCTGCACACACACAGAGTTGTTCACACACCAAGATTTATTCCCCACACTGTTGCTTCAGTGACATTAAAAACAATGATTCCTTTTCAGCAGGGATAAGCACTCGAAGAAAACGCTCTCCCCAGATGAAATAAATATGCAAAAAGCCAGAATTCAATATCCTTGCCAGGCAGGTTCCCTTCTCCTCTGCTCAGGTCAGAGATGCAGACAAGCTGTGGGAGGCAAACCCGTATCTGCTCTGCCATATGTCACCCCCTCGCATCCACAGCCCAGTTATCTCTTTCAAATGTCATTAAAGCTGACTCCATTGAAACATTCCTTCAGATCACAGCATCTGTTGTGCTCCTGACCCGTGATATTCAGGTCTATGAGATTTTTACTCATATGCTGTAAAGGAGCAGTCCCTGCTCCAGTTGTAGACACACAAGACTCGGCCCTGTGAGGTGATGACAGCCCTGAGCTCCCCTCGGCCTCACAGCCATGAAGATGCTTAGGAATCCATAAGATGTGCCCTGCACTAAGTTAAAAGTTACACATTTAACTCCAGAGTCTCTCCCACACAACTTCTCCAACACCTCACTGCAGATAACTCAAATGTAAGACTTGTTATCACCATCTCTGCACTGGTTTCATACTAAGAAACAATTACATGAGGCATTCACTCACAGCACACTGATATCACTGCATTTGATTTTTTTTTTTAGAAGGATTTTAAACAAGTTTACAGCAGTGCAAAATCTACAGAAAAGCAGCTGGGCTATTCCTTCTACGGAAAGTTGTATGAGATCGAAGTTGGACTTAGGTCCTAAATCATCTGGAATTCACCTATCCCTGCTCTACACATGGCATTCCTGCCATGGTGGGACTTCAGTTCACAGGTCCCACATTTTCCAGATGAGGAGCCCAGCATTTTCCCTGCAAGGTCACCCAACACCTGTTACACGTTTCTCCTTAAAACCTTCTTTAACCACAAAAAGAAAAAAAATAATTCTCTAATGTTGGATTTCAGTGATCTGAACAAAACCATGAAGAAGGAACACCATGAAGATGCCCTGAGTTCCCAGCAGGCTTGGTTCTCATCTACCCCTTGGAAATTTGGGTGGAGGACATATCCAGTGATATTTTCATCTGCTGGAAGACAGAATTTTGTGCTGAAAGTGGTTTTGCTTCTCCTGCAGCTTCCCCAGCGTGCTGCTGTGCCTGCTCTGTCCCACACATCAGAGATGTACATCTCAATTATGTGTCTGCTCAAGAGACTTTTCCAGAGAGAGAGAGAGAGAGAGAGAGAGCACAGGCTGGCTGAGCATCCCACCCCTGAGGACTCGTTCCAATAACACACGTGGGCTTTGCCACACGAGATGGATCCGTGAGGAGCATGGAGAGATGTACTTCATTAACCACATGTCCTGCTGGATTACCACTGCTCCAGCAAATAATCATCCCTGCACCTACTGCTCACTTCAAAGAGAATTGTCCAAGGACAACAAAGCCTGACCTTGTTCCCCTCAGCAGGGTGGCACCTGGCTGGCCCCGAGGACGGTCCCGTGATGAGCTCCTCGTCCTCCAGCTCTTCAGCTCCCTGCTCTTCCACCTCCTGTTGTCAGAGATAATTACACTGCTCTTCTGCCTCAAACAGCCTCTCCCCAAGGTTTCTCTCAGCACAACCACGGGGACGTGCTGCTGAACGAATCCAGCTGGAAACAATCCAGCTCCATCCCTCACATCCTTCTCCTGGCCCCTCCAGAGTCCCTCTGGCCACCAAACACTTACACATGTGATTTTCTGAAAGCATGTGGAGAGTGCTCTCAGGTCACAGGGGACTACTCAGATACTTCCTCGTGTTTTACAGTAACGTGTAGGAGGGCAAAATTATTTTATTCTAAGTTACCCTAATTATTTTATTCTAAGTTACCATTTCTGGTTGAGAAACACGACTACAACACTCTGGAATTGGAGCTGTTCCTGATTTTCTGTACTTTACCCACAGAAAAATTTTTACAAGCTAGGAATACGAGAAAAACACCTTGCTTTTAGTGTTCTGAGGAATGTTTTCGTCTCCACAGGTGATGGGTTAAGTAGATATTTCTAAGGCTTCTCCATTTGCTCCTGAAGACCTCAAAACAGCTCATCACATTTTGGAAGAGCCCTAAGTTCAAGTGGTTGGGGAAGCAAAACAGTGTTTAAATTTAAAAAAATGATCAGCTTGCCAAGTATGAAAAAAAAAAAAAAATCAATTGCTGAAGTTCAAATATGAAAATATTATGGTTTGAAAGGAGGTTTCTTCCTACTAAACTCTGCTTCAGCTACATCAAAATATTAATTCAGGCTGAATTTTCAGCCACTGCAAACAAATAGGGAAAAAAAAACCCCACAAGGCCAGAAACAATTCTTCAGTGCCACGAAAGTGAAGTCTACAGCCAAGATTCATTCCAGCTAATTTCATCTCAATATTATTCCAAACATTTTACATCTCTGTAGCAGTTTTTGTCCATAAGCTTCCTAGAGAGCTTAGAAAGCAATATATGAAGTATAACCTACATTAGTTTTAACTCCAGACTAGACTAATAAAAAGTCTCTACTAAGTTTATTGGCATAATCTTATCCCCCCCAAAAACACATAGCAGGCACTTGATAGCAAAACTCTCACCAATGACCTTCCTAAATTCAGAGAGAAGAGAGCACATTTCATCAGGATTCCTGTTAAGACAATAAAGCCTCGCTGTAAATTACTGGTTATTACCAAATTAAATGGTACAGAACCAATTGCTCCTGTGTGCCCTGCTCTGCTCTCCTTGTCAGGACAGGCTGGAATGGATTGATCACAGAGCTCTGCCAATAATTAACATGTTGTGGTGTCACCCAGCTCAGGATGTCCAATACAGAAGTAAGAACGAGTCTGTTTGATGGGAAGAAGATGCTGGTGATCATCATCTCCTGGAAGCAGCAGCTCCACTGCCTCACCTCACAGCAAAGAGCTGCTGGGATTTATTGATGCCAATTGTTCTGGGCATCTTCCCATCAGAGGAGCTTGGAAAAATAACATGATGGGGTCAGGGCATTGCTGCTCACAGCTGAGGATGCTGTGAACCCATTTGGGAAATTCCAACAGAGGGACCATCAGACCAGGAAGCTGTGATGGCACATGGTAACACCAGCATGGTCATTTCCAGGCACAAGGCCAGGAGACTTAGAAGCAAGATAGGTTTTTTTTAGACCTGGAAAGGAAGGGAAAAGACCCACCAAGGATGGCAAAGGCAACCAGCAAACCACTGAGGTGAAAGCTGAGACAGCACCGAGCCAGGGGAACAACATTGTGAGGTTCCTTCACTTATTCAATGTTTTATTTGGGCTCTAGACCCTCCAGTTCACTCTGAAAATCATCCCCAAATACCCTCATTATTTAATTTGTCTGTCTGATACTCCCAAATCTCACTGCATGGCTTTTCAGGTTTGGTAACACTCTGAGACATCAAGGCCACATGCAAAGACAAAGAGGAAAAGCCTCTCAACTCGTTAAGGATTCCTTGGATTTCTCATTCATCAAATGAAAATAATTAAAAAACCCCAATCCTGGTAAGTAAAACCTTCCTTTCCACACAGCAAGTTTCAGAAGAGACCACAGATGTTGGAATATTTTTACATGATACCATTATTTCCCTGGCTGACTTTTCCCTTCAGATACATCTTTTCTTTGATCTTATCTCGCTCCTTTATCGCACTATAAAGATTAATTTTGAATTTCTGCTGATTGTATGATCTTGGACTTCATGAACAAAAAACCTCTTTTATGGGAGACATTAATATTCACCGTGACAGCCCTGAACTTCCACTTTCAGAAAGGTTTAATAATTTTCTAAAACCTCTTGATTTTGTCACAATGACTTGTATTCAGAGTGACTTTTCTACTTGTCTTGAGCTACGTCATTTACCTTGAGCCTTGTCTGGGTAATAAGCACCAGCCAAATCCCTTATTCATTTTGGCACTAATTGCAATTTCTTTTCCTATTTTTCATAACTTTTGTGCAGAGCAGAAACTTGGGAGAGAAGTGATATGAAAGCACTGTGTCTTTTTAGGCACTGTCCATGCAATCCCATGTCTTTCATCCAAAGAAATCAACTTTCAAAGCAGAAAAGATGAGCTAGGAGCCTCTTATTCCAGGTTTTCCCAGCTTGGGATTATACCTACTCCAGACATGGCTCTGGGGCATCAGCAAGGGGAAAGAAAGCTCAGCTCTGAACATAAATCAAGTAGCAGCTGCCTTTGAAGTCCAACTCCTTCTGTCAGACCAAGCAGAGCTTCAAACTGAAGCTTCCCTTCCCAAAAACCTGGGGGCAGAAAATCCTCTTCCAAACCCCCCTTCCAGAGAGGGCTCCTCACAGCAGGAACTCAAGGTCACAAAACATTCAGTGAAGAGCTTCTTCAACGACAACACCCCAGGTAAACAGGTCACAAAGCTTTTGCAGGGAGATGAAAAGCGTGTGGGAATACCTGGCACTGAGAGCCCTCCTCCAATGGAGTCATGAAAAGGTGGGGTTTTTTTCCTTGAGCTGAAATAATTTGTTAGTAAAGATTAAAAAAAAAAAGTTATTTGGGCTTGGAGAAAAACTGGCATGGACCAGAAGTGTCCTACATTTAGTGAAGTCACCTTAAAATCATGTATTTCCTTGGCTGGCCTGAACCTGCAGTGGAAGATACAGAATTGGGCTGAGGATCTGCTGCCTGCAGGGAGCCAGTGGTGTATCCAGGATCCAGCTGTCCCAAAGGATCATTCTGGTGATGATATAATGCTCCACGAGACACTAAATCCACTTTCTTCCCAAGCCATCTCTTTCCTTGGTATTTATCCCACAGAATTCCACTCTGCTGCTCCCTGGCTGACACACCACTTACTTCTCTGAGTCTCTGCTGATTTAGCCCTGATTAAAAAAAAAAGCTTTGAACCACAGCCTAAATATTTTGTTCCTTAAAATATTTAATAATCCCCTCATTTATTATTCTGTTCTGATCAAGAGATTCCAGCGAATCGCCCGGCGAATTTGGGCAGCGAAGTCGTTCGTGCTGGGCACAGCCAACTCTGCCTTTGATCTCCTTTTGCTTCCACTGCCATCAGCAACTCAGGCTCTTCTCCCCCACCCTCATCTGCGCCCTGGTTGGGTATTGATGAGGTTTGGAGGATTATTCACCAGCTCCATCCCACCACCTGCTCTCCCAACGCTTGGTTTTCAGGGCTTTGAATGCTCCACACACACACCTTGGGCTCAGTTCTTACAAACACTGATAATCTGCTTCCTCGAGGCTTGTTTCTGCCTTATTTGAAGACAGCTGTAATTAATAATCTCCTTTTAAGGGTCTAATTTCTTTTTAGTTAAAGCCAACTTTCATCTCATTACTAATCTTCCCTTTATTTTAAAGTCAACTTTCATCTCATTACTAATCTTTCTTTTCTTTCAAAGGAGGCTCTAAAATTAGAGAGGGAGCAGACATCTGTAGGAAATAATGACATCTGTGAAAATATTTAATTGCAATTTTCTATATGAAAAGTTTTAGTTTGACTTCCAAATAACTATAGATCTATTCTGATATTAGTGTTCAGCAGACCCTTCCATCCCTCCCCCTCCATTCCTCTGTGCTTGCTGACAAAAAAGCCTCTATATCCAAACGTTGAAAGATTTTTTTTTTATATCTTTTGCCATTTTATTTCACTCAGATTTTTTTTTCTACCACTTTCTTATATCAAGCACAACTATTTCTTTTGGTCTGCAAAAGACCAATACTACAATATTTGTAGTGCTGGAACAGGAACTTTTCTGTTTTGATCTACATATGAAGACAATTAATCTTCTATATTTGCAATAAACCCCCCAATAAAATAGCATTCCTCAAGTCCAGGTCTAAATGAGATGTAGGAAAATGTATTTTGGTCCATTTCATTGCAATTTATTTAAACAAAGTTCTGCTTTCACGTGGCAAATCATCAACTCAATTTATGGCCAAAGGGCATCTCTTCTGACAATGGAGAAGCTTTTATTTCCCTATTTTTCCACCTAGTTAAATTCTCTAGAGGTAGAGTTGACATTTGCTTTTTGTTCTCACCTTCTGTTTAATGTCTCAAGATTATCTGGGTCCTCCTTGGAGAAACAGGGAAATATCACATTTGCTCTCTTTTTCATATAGAACAAATAATAATCTGTAGACTATGTGCAGATTAACTACATTTTAAAAATCACCTATTTGGAGGTCATACAGATCATTTAATACTTTAACACTTGCTGTTCCATATACGAAGCAAGCAATCTGGTGAAATAAAATAATATTAAATATATATAGAAAACTGTAAGTCCTGGAGCTAAATTCAAACCCCCCTTTTTTCCCTGTTCCATCCTCTTGGATGGATTTCATCAAGAACAGACACAGCAACCCACCCACCCAAATTACTCACAGAATTTCTTACATTTCCATCTTCCACAAGATGAAATGTGTCACATCAGAAACCGTCACTGACCTGAAGCTGCCTGGTTATCTGCTAGGAAGGTGGTATTTTAATTACCCAAGTTAATTACCATCTCCATGGAATGCAATTTCCCAACTTCGTGCCGTCGGAAAATAGGAAATGGAAAGTACAAGCAGTGCAGAATCCACAGAAAGTCCACACAAAGGCTCCTGTATGACTAATTGGTCTGAAATTTAATCAGTTAAATTTCTGTTTCATGTTCCTTTGATAAGATTATCTTAATTACTTTTTACAGTATCTAAGTAGGAAAGATAAAGAGAAAACAATCTGCTGAAGGGGAAAACTAATTCATAAGTCTAAAAGGAGAAAGGAAAATAAAGGGAGGGGGAATACACAGCTGTTGATTAGGCCACAAAAGCCTGAATCTTGTGCTTCCAAGTGTTTTAGAGTAGTCAGGGATATATGAATGTCTCAGAAATCTGAAGTTATACTCAATCAACTTGCACAGTTTTTTAAGTCCTCATCTTCCTCAAGTGGCTCCATATGTAAATATGACAAAATAAGGGCAAGGATCATATGGATCATCAACATCACATCCTTGTGAGGTGCTAAACTGCTCTGACATTTAATGTATTTTATATAGTGGCTGTACAGCCTCTACCATCCAGAGAAACAAATACAGAATTAGAGACTAAAGGATTTATGATGAAAGAGATATTTTGTCTGCAATATCGAGGGTGCCACAGGGACTTAATAACCTCAGCAGTGGAAAACCCAAGGGCACTTTGATTTTTACCTTGTCTGGGACTAAGACACACAATCATCACAGAATTGGTTGGGTTGGAAGGGATCTTAAAGAGCATCCAGTGCCACCCCCTGCCATGGGCAGGGACACCTTCCACTGTCCCAGGTTGCTCCAAGCCCTGTCCAACCTGGCCTTGGACACTTCCAGGGATCCAGGGGCAGCCACAGCTTCTCTGGGCAACCTGTCCAGGGCCTCCCCACCCTCTCAGGGAAGGATTTCTCCCTAATATCCCATCCAACCCTGCCCTCTGGCAGTGGGAAGCCATTCCCCGTGTCCTGTCATCCCAGACCCTTGTCACAAATCCCTCTCTGACTTTCAACCTGAGTCACACCAAGCCCGGCACGACACGAGCCTTGCTGAGGACGCCAAGGCTGCCAAGAGCCAGAGTCAAACCCAGAGTAAAGTCTGGAAAATGATCTCTGGATTTGTCTCAGGAATTGTTCATACATTCAAAATGCCACATCAATTCTCCTGCTCCTGTAACACCCAGCAAAGCAGCAGCAGGCAGGAGGCAGCACCCAGGACCCCGTGAGGGTGAGGGCAGGGCACTGCCAGGCTGCGTGCCAGGAGAGGGCCAGAGTGCCCTTGGAAGAGCTGTGCCAGGAATAACTCCATCCTGGTGCTTCATGGGAACAGTGAGGGCTTGGCTTTATCTTCACCTCTTCCTGCTCATCTCCTCTCCATCATTTCCCTGCTGGATCCTGAGGTGACAGATTTGGGCTCTCCAGAGGGAGGGGGAGCTCTCTGAGCACTCATTGCTCAATTCCCAGGATATTCAGCCCCAAACGAGCTGGGTGGCACAGCCAATGGATACCTGGCAGCCCATCACCATCCTCCATCCAAGGACCAACCCTGGGATGAAACACTGCAGGAGAAACCCCCCCCATGATCCCATCACCTGCTCCAGTGGAAGGTGTCCCTGCCCATGGCAGTGGAACAAGGGGGTCTCTCGGGTCCCTTCCAACCCAAACCATCCTGGGATTCCATGATTACCTCATTTCAGTATTATTTTACAAGAGATTTGGGATCATGTGGCCCAACTCAACAAACTGCTATTCAGACGTGGTTTAACCCACCAGGGACTCGTTCCCCTCTCCTTAAAAACCCAACCGCTCTAAAAGCTTCTGATTTAAAAAAAAAAACGTTTTCTTCTCTCTCCAGACACAAAACTCTCGTGTTGGAGCCAAATCAAGTTACTTCGTGGTATGTAAAACCTGTTCATTTTTCATTTGATAGAAGAGTTCCACTGTTTCCAAATGTATGTTTTTGATAAATGTGATTTCTGTGAAATTAAAGCAGAGTGAAATTAATGTCTGTACTGATTTCATTTCTATTATGTCAGCATCACATTTGCATAAAATATTGTTTTCATTCCTCTTTAGCACAGCACATAATAAAGCTTTGTATTTTTAATTTATCTACATGAAAAAATATGAAGGTTCTGCAGCAGCACAGACAACCTTGTTAAAAGTAATTTCAGATTTGGTTTCATTTGGCTGAAAAACATGAATTTGGACGGAGTTTTTCTTACAATGGAAGCCTGATTCTTTTTCAAATAACACTTAATTTATGCTATTTTAATTCTATATTATTTAGGCAAATAGTCACTTGAAATCTGTCTGTTCAATATTAGTAAGGATCTCATCCTGTTACTCTTTTTCTTCTGTGGTGAAAATAACACATCACACTATTGGCAGTGAGATATGCTTTGAAGAAAAAGGATTAGACAAAACTAATAACCAATAGATGCCTTTTCCAATCCTCCTCAAAGGTCTGTTTTCACCCACACTCACGGATATGGAGCAAGGGCCTCTCTCTCTGAGATTAAATGAAGATCCTCAACCAACTCAAGTTTAATTCCACTGCAAATGAGTCCTAAAGTGCCAACTGGAAGTGACAAGAGATACATTTGTCATCCCAAACTTTTGCTCCCTCACTCCTAGAACTCCAGGAGAGAGGGGGCTGTCGAAATGTTGCATTATAATATTTATTTAAGAAATAAATTGAATCCTGGAGACATTTGAGCCGCCTCATCCTCCTTGGGACTTCTCACCCCCGTGATAATTAACAGAGATGGACTTGAAGGGAAGACACCTCTCCTGTTGCTGCCCACAAGCAATTTAGGAGTGGGATAAAATTGCTCAATGCTTCAAATGAGCTGGCAGTGCCACTGTTCCCCAGCACTGCTCTCAGCTGCTCTGACTCTCCAGACACGTAAGAGACAGGAGCTGTGCATTAATTACC
This sequence comes from Neopelma chrysocephalum, assembly GCF_003984885.1. Classification (NCBI taxonomy): domain Eukaryota; kingdom Metazoa; phylum Chordata; class Aves; order Passeriformes; family Pipridae; genus Neopelma; species Neopelma chrysocephalum. The sequence continues at coordinate 15,989,464 of NW_020897809.1, read as the reverse complement.
ATCCAATATTCTTAATCAACATCAACTATAAAATTCTTAGTCAAGCTCTTGATCACAAACTTAATCATGCCTAGCCCAAACTGATTCACCCTGTTAAGTGGGATTCATTAAAAAGGCTCTGCTATCACATCATCAGGCACTTTCCAAGCCTGATACTTCCTTAGTGACAAACAACACCCAGTTAAAGCAACCACTGCAGGGGCAAAGATGGCATTTAATTAGAGAGGATGGACATTTAGCTTCACACCAGCCAAGCAGCTGCACGAGAAAAGGGGATTTAATGCTCCAAGTCCATCCTTTATGAGGTATTTCAGAAGACCCCCGTGATACCTTCTGCTCTGGCAAAGAAAGGAGGAACCTGATGAAGAAAAGCAGTAATGAAAAATTAAAATACAGGGGTTTTTTGCAGTTGCAAAAGGCAACAAGTCGTTCTTGGGGTAAGCAATAATTGGAAGAGTAATTATAGCTCCCTTGGGGTGTTAATGCTTTGTTTGCTCTGGGCAAACTGAGGGTGGTTGGGAGCTCCCTGGGCAGCCCCTCCCAGCCTACACACCTGGAATTGTGTTTTCTACTACTGGAACACTCACTGGTCCCTCTACATATCACGGCTGAGCTCCCTGGGTGCAAATACCAGCCCACACATCACACAGCATCCACAGGATCTGTGTATCCTGGAACAATTTAATAAGTTTTTGTTTCTCTCCAGGGTTTTATGCAGCCACAGGGAAAAGGACAGGGGGGAAACGTGACTTTTGATCACTTCATATCTTCAGTCAAAGTGCACAAACTGGTGTCAAAATACACACTGGGCAGGAAGAACATCAGCTATTTCCTTCTATCAAATGCAAGTGGATAAATCTTAATAGAGTTTGGAAATCCAGGTCGACTGTTCTGTAAATCTAAATCTCAAGTCTAAACCACAGCACTAGCATAAGACGTCCATTATGACAAATAAGTACTTAATAAAACTTTCAATTAGTTTTTCTACATCTCAGGAAAAGAAAAGAAAAATCACAATATGTTGACAACTGAGAAATTTCCATTAATCCAACACATGATATGTTCTAAACACAAGTGAATTCCTTGGACAGTTCTGAATGACTGGTTCCTATCCGAGAAACAATTCTTTCAACGTTCATTAAAAGATTTATGTCACTCAGAAGTTAGAGAACAAACGGGATTTGCAGTCTTTGAAAACGAAATGCAAAACTTGTACCTGATTTATTAGAGAGACGTTGGAATCAATAACAGAACTGGAGCTTAAAGCACAGGGTCTCATCTGACAGAGCAGCATCTTCTTCTCCCGCCCTCCCTGCAAGAGCTGAGTCTGATCCCTGGCATCTCTGGTAATCAGAACTCCTGTCTGCCAAAGGACAGACAGCTCTGACTATTGATTTTCTTTTTTTTTAATTATTTTTTTTTTTAACATCAGGTAGATTTAACAGACTCTTTCACCCTGGTTTGTCTGTGCACGGAATCTCATCTCACTTTCAAAGCTGGATCTCTTATCAAAAGAAAAGCAGGTTTGGGGCGTTATCTCCAGAGATCATCCATCACTCACCCTGGTTAATTAACTAATGCAGAACCTGCTTTTAGCCATGACAAAGCCTGATCTTTCTGGTCCCAATCACATGGACAGTCATTATTTTGGCTATTAAGTGCAGGATCTTCAAGCTAAAATTTGCTTTTCTTTCTTTAGGCCACTTGCTTTGCCTCCTTGTGCTTTAATTCCACACCTCCCTGCATCAGCACAGGAGTTCCCTTCCAGTACCACATGGAAGTGTTTTCCAGGCACATCCCATAAGGCTGTTTTCCCCCTCCTGCTCTCCATCACAGCTCCATGTAATACAATAATATTATCAGGGTCTCCCCAAGCAGCAATTCCACACCCTTGGAGGGACATTCCCAGAGGAAGCAGGTGATTTTTCCCACCCCACAACTATGGTTACACGTACAACATTCTCCACTTGTGGGCTGACCTTCAAGGAAGACCCGAGGGTCAGTTGGGTGTCACAGATTTACGACTCAGCAGGTAAAATGTGCTGCCTTAACAGAAAGGTCTGAGGAATCAAAAAAAAAAAAAAGAAAAGAAAAAAGTTAAATAAAAGGCAACCTCCTGTTCCCAGATAATGTGACAAAAGCTGTGGCTACCTTTATGTCTACAGATCTGGTCATCAAACCTCATGTTAAAGGAACAAAAAAAAGATGGCATTTAAAAGATGATGCTTCAAGGGAAATGTTGGAGTCATGCACAGAATACTTCTTATGGAATGAATAATAATTCTTTTTAGAGTAATGAGTAAAATGAAATTACTGCTGCACTTTTCTCCTTCAAAGAAAGTTCTTTAACTGAGAAGTGATTGAAATTTCAACATTTCAGGCACTTGTTCAAACACATCTCACAGATAGTGCAGGTTAAACTTTAGGTTGTCTCTACACACTTTGCATTGACAACCAGTGCACCAGAGACATGGGAACCTTCCACACTAAAACCTCTCTCAGCCCACTCAAAATGGAATTTTATATCAGCATTCCATGTGCTACACTGCAGCATCAGCATACTTATGGCAGTTCAAAAGTATTCATAATTTATCAGAGTTACTTTACATCTCTATACACATGTATATGTTTGTTTGTACACGGCATTTCATTTACTTTTACCATCAACTGCAGCACAAATTTCAGAACTTTTCTCAGCTCTTTTTCTCTACAATTTAAGTTTGACCTTCTCCAATATATCCCCAAATTTCTGCACTGCTCACCACTGCATTCTGGAGCTTTGCCAAGCACTGTGCATCCACCCTGCCACGCTTATTTAATTCTTTAATCCTAAAGAAAAATATTTAATAGATATTGCTCATCATAGAGTAATTCAGAGACTGTCAGCAGCCATAACTTTCTTAGGGATACCCAAATCTTCCTCAAAAATACCTGGAAATACAATTAGTTACTCAAGTATGCAACATTTAATTTAAATTTAAATTAATTTAATTTATTAATTTAAATTATTAATTATTAATAAAATAATTAATTAAATATTAATTACTTTATTAATTAAATAATTTAAATTTAATTTTACTTTAAAACACTGCATTGACACCCCAAATTCCAGGCAGCTTCACAAGTCCAGTGGCATCCTATTAGTTAAAATCATCATATATTAGTTACAGAACTAATCTGAATTTCCAAGAGGAAGAAAAGATCATTTGGACTCACAGAAAACTGTGTTTGCTTCCAGAATTCCCACTAACTTTGCCTGGTCAATCCCACGTGCCCATGGAAGCTACTGAATATAAGTAGAAGGAGAAGTCATTTAAATACATTAATTTTTTCCTCAATACCTGGTTTGACAAGTTTTGGGTTTTAATCTGGCAAGCAAAGGGTCACTTTATTACTATCATTACCCTGCTGGATAAAATCAACCTCAGAGATTACAAATGTTGTAAATAACCAACAAAGCTCAGCAGGTTGGAGAGGTATCAGGGGGTGATCACATCCTGGGGACATTTATTGGGCACGATAAGAACCACAGCAAAACCAGCATTTAACCTCCTCCCATGAGCTCCACTGATGGGTTGAGATGAAGTTACTTCCAGGGAAAATGAAGTTGTTTCTGACCATCAAAAAAAAAAAAAATCCACCAAAAAAGAATGACAGGAATATAGCGTGGCCTTGTGGATAAGAAAAAAAAAAAGGGTTCTCACAAATTCTGTCACCATATTTGACCCAGAGGTCTTTAGAAAGGTGTAATTTCTTGACTTTCTTACAATAAGGATATAAATAAGTCTGCACTGGAATGGTTTTCTTGTCCTGTCAATGCTTCAGTTCTGAAAGGAACCCAACTTCTGCCAAAACACCCTCTGCTCCAAAAATACAACCAGTCTGTTTTGGGACAACCTCCTCCTCCTCCAGGAAACTTTCTATGATTGAATGAAGGTCCCATGTTGCAGAACAGCCATTCCCTCAGATGCCTTAAACTACATTAATGCAGCTTTTGCTATTGATTGACCCCAACAAAAGCTTGGCATGGAGGGTGTTGCTGTGGTGTCTCATCCTCCACACCCAGTTCTGGCCTCTCCAGTACCACAGAGACAAGGAAATGCTGGATCAAATCCAGCAAAGAGCTGGGACAACACTGCAACAGGTGGCCCAGCGGGATTGTGGCTTCTCCATCCTTGGAGATGATCAAAACCCAACTGGGCACAGCCCTGGACAACCTGCTCTGGGCTCCCCTGGTTCTGATCAAGGTCAGACTGGAGGATCTCTGCAAGTCTCCACTAACTGCAGTCACTCTTCAATACACTTCAAAGATATTTTTCCCATGAAAACCAACTGAATTTTGATGGTTTTTCTAAATGAAAACCACTGCCAAAGAATTCCCAATCCCAGATATTCAAGCACAGCTCGAGGTGTCCAGTCAGGACTTGCCTTTCCCCACCTACAGACACCAACAGCAAACGACCTAATTCAGCGCTTTCAGTTCCTTGCCAGAATCAAAATCCAATTTAAGGATTGGATAACTTCCACGCAGTCAGTGCTATTTTGTCCTCCCAGCTCTATTTCACTCAGCAAAATGTCAAGTGTCTATATCTGGCCAAGAGGTTTCTGCTTCATAATCTTCTCTTAGCACTTGAAAGCACTTGGACTCCCACGTCCCTGCACCAGAGGCAGGAATTTCCCTGCAGAGCAAAGCCCTCTCTCCTCTTCTCTTGGAGGATGTTATTCCCCTCCTAGAGCTCAGTTTACTGAATTGTTGTGACTAAAGTGGCTTTATTTTTAGTGTTTTCAGCCCGTTATTTTATTTGTATTTAGTTTTTTCCAACAGTAAACCCATCAACCAACCAGACAATTCCCTTTTGTAGCTGCAGGGAAAACGTTTTTCCTCCTAAAACAAGGGAAGAAAAGCAAACAGGTTCCATTCCCCAGCAGTGCAGAATCTCTCTAAATAAGAGGCAGTAAATTCACATCCTATTTTCTCCCACACCTTTGTCTCACACCACTGCTGGTTAAGGCACCACTTCACACAATATGGAGATATTTTAATTTGGGAACACGAAAGTGCCACAGGTTCTACCTGCCCTCTCATGGAACAAAAAACTAGCTTGATTTTTGCCACAATAGTAGTTAAATCTAGGTAAACCCTAAGTTTCTCATAAGGACCATTCACCACATTATCATACACTGCTCCATTTTTATGTATTTCTTCTCTTATTCAAATCTGGGCTTGGACAAATCAAGTCCTAAAAGCAAAACCCAAAGAAATGTGGTAAATTGATAAAACTTTTAGATTTTTTCCTAACCCAAGAGTAATTTTTTCTAGTCCTAGACCTTTACCCTCAACACTTTCTTTTTTCCCCCCCTAAAAAAAATTAAACAGCATTATGGTTTAGAATCAGGACATAATTTACCCTTCAGGCATGATTAGCCAAAAAACATTTCTAAAAATTCATATATAACATACAAAATGGGCCCGATGCTGCATATGCAGAAGGTACATCATCTACTACAGTTTTCTGATTGAGAAAAGAATAAGCAGCCTTATTTTTATCATCTTACATCTTTATATTCAAGATATTGCTGTAAATATTCCAGCCTAGTACATGTTGAAAACATGCCCACCATGTGCAAACCTCAACAGTGCAATTAGGAGAACATAAAATACTCATCAGGAAAAGAAATCCATGCAAAGCTCTGGTTTTGTGTCAAAGATTTCAGCTACACCCATGTGGGACAGCGACTTCAGAAGGGGAAGCAAAGAGTTTTTCCGATTCCAAGTGAATTATTGCTAATTAATGCCAGGAAGAACAGAGAGAGGCAGCTCTCTCTCTGCCTGCGTTTAGGGAAAGCTCCCTGCACTAATCCAAATGACAAATGGAAGTTTTCCACAATATTTTAGGAAGATAATTGTGCCATGTGGGAAGCCACATCACAGCTGGATGAGAGTGAGCAGGCCCGGGATGTGCAACAACTCCTCCTGTGCTGAATTCATTTCAGTTAACTGATTAGTCTTGGATTTTATTTATTTATTTACAACATCCTGGCCTCTGCAGCAGGCTGTCCAAATATGCATCAAATTAGTTCTTTTTTGAAGCTTTTATTATACATGTTATACCAGGGGTGTATCTGTATCTCTTCACAAGATCATTATCAGGGAACTACAAAGAAAAACTCATTTCATCGGTACCAGTTTCTTTATCCTGCAGCCTCATGCTGTCACTTCTTTATGAAAAAGGGCAGGAGAGAAGAACTTCAGAATAGACAATATTTCCCAAATATATAAACCTTTAATATTGTGTTAGAAGTCAGAATGCACAAACCCCTCTAATGACACCAGGAGATGATCAGCAACATTCCATGCAGGAGCCTGTAAGGAACTGGGGACACTGTGGCATGAACAGCCTAAAGAACTCCAGGGAAATGCCAGATAAACCCACAGCAGCTGGGATCAATCAGTACCCGAGGACAATTTAATACATGGGAGAGTAGGAGGATTACATGTCACACTGGGACCAGGAAATTTCCATCCTGGGACCTTTAAACTTGCCTTTCAACAGCTGCAGCTCATATCCCAACCCTCCTTTGAATCCCTTTAATCTGTGCAAAGCCAAAGCTCAAGGGAAGGACCTCAGAAACCTCGAGCTGTTTGGTCTGAGTGATCCCTGGAGGCAGCCTTGCACCATCCTCCCATGGCCATCCAGGGAAAAAACCTCCTGGATTTTGAGGGAAACGCTTCAAGGGAGCACTGGCCAGAGCCACAGCCTTTCACATCTCCTTAGTCACGCTGAGTAACTCATCAGGGTAATGAGACATCACAAGCAGCCTGATTCAGACAGATTTTATTTGCTTCTGTACTCCTTCTTCCCCTTCCCACCCCGATCTGGGGCCGAGCAAACGCTCCTGGGGTTCCTTTCGCTCCAGACCCCGAATAGGAGTAATCAGAGTTTGACGTGCGCTTGCAAAATGAGAACGGAAAGACTGATTTCCCCTGTGCACCAGTGTTTTTACTGAGGAGCACTGAAGCTCCTCCTGCCCAGTAACAACATCCCTGGCCCTCAGCCCGGGCTCACAGCTCGGTGTCACAGCTCCTGACCAGCACAGCGGTGACGGGAGGTGAACCATGGTGAGCTCCCTGACCTGACAATGCTGCCCAGCCTCCAGCCTCGCCCTTCCCGCTCCCCTCACTGCACTCCTTCCCTCTCTCTCCACTCTAAAACACGACCAAATAAAAGGTGTGGAAATGCAACAGCAAAATAAAGCCATAAAAGGGCTCCCAGATTCCAAACCCAGCTCTGGGTGACCCTCGAAGAACCTCAAGACAACCAGAACCCGCACAGGAGAAACATTCAAAGTGACAAGCCTGTAAAAAATATGTGATTAAAGGCTGTTTCATATGGCAAAAACACGCTGCAACTCAGTCAGAGGCAAAATCTCTAATTTTTATGGCTTTGTAAATCTTTCAAAGTTATTCTGGTGCTTCTTTGTGTCCACGTAATGCTTTAATGGGGGGAAAACCTCCAATTCATGCAGAACAAGGAGGTAGATAATGTTCTTATCTAGTCAGTGGGAATGTTTAATGCCTTCTTAATAAAAATACGCTCAGAACATCCTACAAAAAGGGCCAATTAACCACCAATTTCTGCATTTGTTCTGAGCAGCAGCACTGATAATTTGAAAACACCGTGGTATGAGCAGAGCTGAATTCCTACTGATAATTGCTTTGGTGCTATTTATGACAGTAGGTGCTAGAGGAGGAGTATGGCATAGCAGATATTGTAAATTAAAAATAGAATTTGCTTAAAATTATTGTACCATTCAAGTTAGGAACATCAATGGAAGTGCTTTGTGAAGGGCAGCAGCAAGACCCAAAACCCCTCAAAACACACCAGTTTACTGACACATGAAGAGCCACCTGAAAACCACAGCAGGGAACTTCCAGAGCAAAGACAACCAAGAGGTCACAGAGAGAGACCAGAAGTCAGACTCAGACCTGGGGTAATTCCATTAACTCCAGGGAAATTGCATCAGGCTCCAGCAGAAATGCTGAATTTGGCACCAGTCCTGTGGCATGAACACTTAATAAATGCACGGGAGTTACTCTTTCCTGCTGGCTCCTTCAAGTTGCCTTGTTTTTACTGAGTTGTTACAAAAGCCACTTTTATTTGGATTTGAATAGTGTTTAATATACAGTATGTTTATTCATTATTCTAAAATGCAACCAAGAGTTTCCTACAATGTAAAGCATTATATATATTATATATATATATCAATTCCTCTATTTTTCCATCATTCAATTTCCTTAAAAACATATGCAAGTGTCCCAAAATATCATCTGAAAAACATATTTCTTTTCTAAACCACATGGCCATGAGGGGCCATTACACTTCTCTGCTGAAGTCACTTCTCACTTCTACAGAAGAATCATTTTGGGTTCACTGAGTTTTTTGGAGAAAGGGATCAAGAAATAAATATTATGTTAAGAGAGATTCTGATCTGTGTTACGAAATCCCTTCAGGACCATGCAATGAGGCAGCTTCTTGCCACAGAGAATTTGCTGTTACTCATAAATACTGTAAGGGCTTGATCTGAACATCAAGACATTTCCAAGATGAATTAAGGCAGTTGAAGCATTCACACAGAGTTTAACTTCTGTTATCACAGACAAATCATAGAACCAAGGAATGGCTTGGGTTGGAAAGGGCCTTAAAGCCCAGCTCATTCCACCCCCTGCCATGGGCAGGGACACCTTCCATGGGCAGGGACACCTTCCACCAGCCCAGCTTGCTCAAAAATCAGGTAGAGAGCAGAGAGTCACTAGAAATAAGAAATAGGTGAAAGCTTCCCAGCCCTGCAGACTGTATTCAACAGGCACCACCAAACCAAAAGTGAAGGGTATAAACAATGCCATCTTGTTCCATGAGGGATGCTGACAGCTCCCTAGGACCAGAAATCACAGCGCTGGAACATCAGCGATTTGGAAGGAATTACTGCCATGCTGTGTTTGGTTTGCTGTCTCCCACCTTGCGCTTCCCAGGCTGGATCAAAGCACGGAGCAGAACAGCTCCAATTCCTTTCACAGCAGCTACACCATGTGAGAAAAATTGACAGATTAAATAGAATGTAACTGCCAAAGCAACTGTGAACTATGGCTGCCCGAGAGGAGAAAATGATGTTCCTGAGTATCATGTTACGGAGCTCTTTTGTGATCAAATGCAACAACAGTCCATTTCATTATAATGCTCATAAAAAACAGCAAAAAAAAAAGCCAGCAATCCTTCCCTCAGCCCCTGCATCAGCACAAAGCTTTGCTGCAGCTCACACAACCCTCCTCCCTCTCATCCAAAGAGGCTGCTGAGTGCAAGTGCCACAGACAGAAGAAACACACGTATTGAATTTATTTTTTTTTTGTTTTTTGCTAGGGGCACTTTTATTTTGATGAATTCTCAAGTCCAACCCGCTTCAAGTAGGACAAAAAAAAAAAAAAAATCTCTAGTCCTAACAGGAATTGATGATGTTGTGTTAAATGAGCCCCCCCTCACCCTGCTGACGAGCCGAGCGCTAATCGAGTCCCAGCTCTGGAAGTTCAGTACTTTATCAACGCTGACATGCACATGCCTAAGAGCCCCTGACATCTGCATACATGCCTTATTTATCTTGCTCTGCCTTCATTAAAAGGACAAATTGATGTCTCAAACATTTTAAACTCTTCTCAGCAGTCGCACGGGCCCAGCAGAACGAGCCACCAGCGCTGCAGGAGCCAGAGGTGCTCTCGGCCTGACCGGGTAGAAAAGAGATGAAGAGATAAAGGTGTCCTGTGATATTTTTTATGAAACAAATGCCAGGTCATGCCCCACACCAAGGCACTGCCCAACAGGGTCGCTTATCATAGAACCACAGGATGGTTTGGGTTGGAAGGACCTTAAAGACCATCCAGTGCCACCCCCTGCCATGGGCAGGGACACCTTCCACTAGCCCAGGTTGCTCCAAGCCCCGTCCAACCTGGCCTTGGACACTTCCAGGGATCCAGGGGCAGCCACAGCTTCCCTGGGCAACCTGTTATCCACAAAGTGATTTACAGAGAGGCACACAAAGAGCACTGCATGTGTATCAAAGCCAGTTTAATCAGCTGTAACACATCCAGATCTCCTGTGCCCCACTCAATAACTTCTGAAAACCTTCAGCGGATGCTGGAATCTGTCACCATTTCCTGCTGCTTTCGGCTCTGATGCCTCAAACAACTGAAATGGAAGCTCCCCCAGTCTGCACTGGGCCCAGCACTCACACCAACAGCTCTGCTCAAGAGGCTCCACAAACTTTTCTATAGATTTAGGGACTAAAGGAACAGCTGTACACTTGTACTCGCCTTGGTACAAATTTTCTGTTTCAAAACATAATTACAGACTGGGGGAGTAAGAAAGAAGAGGGAATAAGAGCATGATGAGCGTTACAAAAAATACCAGGAAAGCAATTATTTCTTAGCCAAAGTGTTTTAGATCAGCCCAAATAATTTTCAAGTGCTCCAAGTATCTGCTGGAAGCTGAAGTATTTTATGAACTCAGCTAGTCTGCACAGAAATATAATGTACTGTGGACACCTGTGAACAGGTACAATGATCTCTGCCCTCAGAAAGAGGTGAGGATGCTGCTCCATTCCTCCCTGGAGCCTGAATTCCAGTGGCAGGAAGCCCAGACAAGCAGCACATTTTACAAAAGGAAAATTATTTAGGATAACAGTGATCAATGACAGAAAACAGTGACCCAGTCATAAAATACCATCATAGATTATCACACTCAAACTATTTACATTTCAGCTGTTTTGATCTTCAATTTGAGATTTATTTCTCTTCCTTAAGCCCCTTACATCTACTACTAAAAATCCCAAGGAGCTGGACATTGATCTGCAGCAGCATTTCCAGGATTTCCCTCCTGCATGGCTCAATCCAAGTTAGGTGGTGGGATTTCTCCTACAAAGGGTATTTGGTTCAGGGTGAAAAAGGCTATTTAAAAAACTCCAGAGCACAATGACATATAAGGTAAACTTCCCTCACACTGTCTCTGCTCTATTTTTCCTTTGAATAAGTCCTGGACCATGGAAATGTGAGCATCACCAACACCAGTGTCAGGAGAAAGACAAAAGGGATGGAAAATGTGAGGTAGGTCTTTGCTGGTCATTACTCTAACAAATAAAACAATAAAAATGAGAGCATGACAAGAAAATTCAGGTGCTGTTTGGTTTCTGGGGCAATGCACTATGCAAGTGGCCAATGCCTGCTCTGTCTTTGAGATAAATGTCCACATAAAAGCATTTTAAATCACTGAGGGCATCACTCACAGCAATCCTGAATGATGGGTGCTTCATGTTATGCCAGAAATGAAGGTTATTTCTTTGCTGAACCAAGCACAAGTGCTCAAACCAAAAATAAGCTCATCACACCTACAACGCTTCTGAGAAGAAACATAAAATAAGACATATTTGAGGGGAAGAAGTTCATGTGTGCTCACAAGGAACCGAGATGACAGATGTGTCTGTCTCCAGCCAACCTCCTCTTCACCCAGAAACGTCTCAGAAATCAAACATACAGAAAACACACCCGAGCTGTTTGCTGTCACTCCTTAGGGTTTTTATCTTTAGGATGAGAACCCAAGGGAAACAGGACTAAAACTGGCCTGTAGCTGCCACACTCACACAAAATGGGCTGCAAAGAGACTTCATATTTTCTATTTTTCCATGCAAATGCCCTAAATAAGTGGGGAATGTTCCTGAGAGAAAGGCACCAGTATTGAGAGAGCTCTGGACATTCTAAATGGGGTTTTTACTCAAGGTTGATGTCCCAACACAAACCCTCTCTGTGAGGGACAAAGCAGAATATCCTAGGACATGTTTTGTGGGTCCAACCATCCAACAAGCCTGGTTTTATCTCCTATTTCCTCAACTCCCAGGGCCATCCATGCAAGAGTTAACTTCTTGTTGCTTCAGATTTCAGCAGAATTTATTTCCACCCTTTGTCCCGTCTCCCAACAAACAGCAGAGAAACTATTTAACCCAAATTAAACCACATCCACTATTCCCAAACAACAACAAAACATCCTGGCAGGGCCTCAAAAACCTTCCCCTTCCAGGATGCTCATGGTCTTGCTGCTAAGTGCATCCTTTCTTTCCCATCTGAGGGCACATCAGGGAACAGATAAGGAAGGATTTCTAAATGAATGAGGTGGTCAGTGGCTCCTCAGACGAGACCTTTAAGTCAATACAAACAAATGGTGTGGCCTTTTCTGTGCTTCAGAGACCGAGAAAAAAAGAAATAAATGAAGAGAGATATTTCTGTTCTGAGACCTTGACTCTCACATCCTCCTCCCTGCCTAATTGCCTGCAGTTTATATTTATGAATACTTTGAGATCAATGGAGTTGTTCTGGTTTATAGCAACAGAGATGCTCCTCTTCGTTGTGCCCCATTCACTGCAGAGAGACCTGTTCTGCCAAGGAATGATCATGGAACTAAGATATTAAACCAGGATTAATTAAATCAGTGTCTTTACCCATCAAGATGCTCCCCCAATTTTAATCTCAACTCAGGCACTGGATTAGGTACCATAAAAGTGAAGTGGCTTTCTGAAATAATGAGGTTATTGTACTTCATTAACTGAAAAAAAATTAATTGGGTTCACAAGAAAAGCCACATTGTGTTAAGTCCAGCTTTTCCTTCCTCATATGCAAATATTGGGGGGAAAAATACACTTATTTAAGGAAGGGAACATCATCACCAGAGTCAAAAGCATGTGGGTCGTGTAAACAAACAGTACAAGCTCAGTCTTGGACAGGAGATGTAAAAAAGGATGATAAATAGGAAAAGATGAAGTTTTATAGTAGCATCTTCAGCAACAAAAGAGGAAATAAAACCAACTTCACCTAAAAAAGTTTGCTTTGGTGCATCCACTGCAAATTGTCCAAGTTGTAAACTTAATTCTGTAAGTGAAAGGGAAAACTCTCATCTGGAATAAACTCAACTTCTGGAATTAGATGTTGTCTTTCCCCTCTCATGTTTTGGGGAAAATTAGTACCTGTTTTGTTGTAAGGACTGGAAGAAGAAAAGGAGAAGTTTGTGCATGTTTTGCAAGGTGTTTGTGGAATCAGGGTGGTCACAACTTTTTTCCAGCATCCCCCAAACTCTCCACCTTGCCCCTGTTTTGTACCATCCCCTAAAGCCCTTCCCTTCTCTTGCTGGGACTGTGACAACTGCTCAGGGCAGATAATCAAATTATTACAGAATCCAAGAGAATAAGGCATAGGTGAAGCTCTTAAAAACCATCAACATAAAGGTCAGGGCCTCTGGCAACAAAGGAAAAGAATTATTCCTGCAGTCTTCAAACAGATTTATTCTTGATATAAAGCAGGACCATTTACAGCTCAGCAAAATTCTAAACCTGGTAGTAAAGCACATTACAAGCTTTCTTAATTCAATTTTCACTGGCATTTATTGTGGTTAATAAAATACCCAAATGTCATCGAGATTTATAAAAATGTATTTATAGGTTAATAAATGCCTAAAATGGATTATTCGGAAAAACTGCTTAGAGAAAGCCTGGCATCCTAAATGGATACAGATTTGGGGGTTGCTGCCTGTCAGAGGGGTAATTAGTGCTTATTTACACTGATTTTACTGTGAAAATCCATCCACTGTTTTCAGAGTTCCTGCTCAGTTTCACGGGATCCACATGATCTCAACTGTGAACTTCAGTCACCAAGATAAAATTTGAGTGAAGGCTCTTCTAAATAAAATTTAGAGCAAATTCTTTTGGGAATGTAACCCTTTTACTGGCCAAAAGCAAGCCCATAAATACAGGAGGAAGATTTGCCTGGTCTGGAGTGGTGATAAACAGGGGAAAGAGGCTTTGTTTTGAATTTAACAAAGTAACTTTAAATAAGAACAATACATCTAGAAGAGTGTTGGAACAAAGCTGGGAGCACTGATGGGAGCGACAATCTTTATTTCCACATTACTAGGGAGTATCTACAGTGAGTGGCTCAGTTTTTTGCTAAATAGGCACAAAACTTCAAGTATTTATTGGCTTTTTGCAGCTGCATCGATAAACTGCTTTGGATGGTTCAGTGTTTAGTCTGTGTGTAAATACACACACAAAAACCTGGATTATTGCTTTTCATCACCTCTTAATGAAGAGAAACGTGCTGGATTACAAACATTTTGTGCTATTCAGACAAAACTAAATATATAGAAAAAATAAATAAAAAATATATATAAACAGAGAGACAAAACTACAAAGCCATACTCATCCTATACTCATCCCAAAATTTAATTTTGTCCTTTCTGTCCCATTTTAAACTCAGACAAACCCTCCTGAAAAAGTTCCTGTCAAACATTAGGCTTTTTTTGCCCCCCTGCTCTTCATTCTGAATAATTCAAGTTGAGCCTTTTCATTTGTTTCCAGACCTGCCTTACCTTCCTCGAAATAAACTTTAATGTGCTTTAATAATCTCCCTGCTAATGATGGTGATTGGCAATGGCCTGTTTTTAACAAGTGCTCCAACGTTTAGTGTAACCAAAGCTTTTACATGTAATTAGTGCTCTGAGCTGAATTCTGGTACAATCCCATTTATATCCAAATCAGTTTTAATGAATGTTTGGATGCACCAGACTCCAGGGCTACAGGTTGAAAAGAAAAAGAGATTAATATTTTATTTTCCAGCCATTTAAAACGCATTTCTGTAACTAGCAGAAAACAAAACAAAACAAAAAAATAAGGCAGTTGCTCCGATAATTGACTAAAAAGAGGATTTTTCTAACTCAGGAAGCACCACACGAAGTTTCTTGTTCATTAAAGCACAACTGTGCCGTGATTTATGGACACAGAGAGATGGAATTTCAGGGAAAGCACGGAGGCCAGGGATACATATATACAAATAAACATAAACCAGAACTTATGGCAAGAGCCTTTTAAGCACCGAGAGGACAAACGTTTCAAACTCACTCATCCTTTTTAAAAGGTATTTAATAGAATGGAAAAAAGCATCCCATTTCCCAGAAAGCTTCTCTGTACAGCTCATCTGAGCCCTCCCAAATACAGTAAGTTGTAATAATTCTTGGCAATATCCTTCTCATTCCAGAAGCTGCCATTTTTAATGACAATTCTGCATTATACAAATAAAAGACACTAATTTTCCCCTTTTTTATATATATGTAATTTTTAGTACCTTGTATTTCCCTTGAAACTTATCAGG
>NW_020897809.1:15739603-15974222 GCF_003984885.1 Neopelma chrysocephalum | reverse complement strand
ATTATTATTATTATTATTTTAGGATGATTCCCCCTCAGTGCCACAGAGATGTGTGTGTGTGAGCCCCTCTCCTGCCCCTACCAGACCTTTAACTTTGTTGGGATTATGAGCTCTACACAACCCCCAGATTTTCAGCTTCCCTTGTTCCCTCCATCTGCATTCCCAGTCTCTAATTAGCTTTAATTATCACTGTATCATTAGCATTTTGTCTCTTCTCCCTGGGTGCTCAGCAGTCCCTTGAGGGACACGCTGCTTTAATGACAGCAGGGATAGGGAGAGTCGCTCCAAGAGAACTCCCAGAAAATTTTACGGCTCTGTCAAAAAAAGTTTAGGTTCGTTCAAAGCCTTTTTGACACAAAAAAGTGAGACTGGAGATTCCACAAACTTTCCTTTGGCAGCTTCTGGGCCTTTTAAGTGACAGCATTTCTGAGAGAGTCAAACAACAAAGTGTTCATTCACTTTCCCTTTCCCTGGGTAACATTTTGCCTCCAGACTGAATAAGTATTTTGCAAACTGTACTTTATTTTGAATGGTTTTCAAGAAAAGGGGTGAGTTTTTTTGCATTATCTAATTAACTCCACCACAACGTGGCTCTCCTAATTAGCCCAGTGTGATTCAAAGACCATTTGTTCATCTGACTTGCAGTCCAGCTCCGTGCACACAAAAACATATTTATTTATATATATAGAAAACAAAAGTTTCACATCTTGGTCCAAAGTCCATTTGACCCACTGGAAGAACACCCCCATTTCTGAATGAGGTGTTAAAGAGCAATTTGTATTATTTTTAGGAAAGATTATCTTAGAGCCAAGATTCTGAAAGTCTCTCAAGAAGTCTAAAGCACCACTCCAGACTCAGTCACAAAAGCTTTATGCAGACAAAATTCTCATTACAATCAGCAGGGGTTTGCTCTTGTAATGAATATTTGAGTCAACTGATTGGAGTGCTCAGCTTCAGAGATGGGTGAGCACAAGATCTTCTTGACTCCATGATTTCCCTGCAATATACAGCACTGATCTCTTAAAAACAAGCAATTTTGACAGGGCTGAAAGGGGTATAAATGGGTAAAGTTATACCCAAAGTAGCTCCCTGAGCTGCTCAACGTTACTTCTCAAAGTACAAATTGTTCTGACTTAAGTGATACCACTCAAAGTTCCCATCAAAGAAATTATCCAACTGCTCTAAATCCTTGAAATAGTACAGGTGGGCTGGAATTCTTACCCTCTCGTGCAAATAAACCGGGAGAAAAAGAATTTAAGGAGCTCTTGTCCTCTTAAAAAAAAAACCTGACTTGATTCACAGGATGATCAAATTGTGAACTTCTGTGACAGAGCAGCAATAAAAGGAAGTTGAGTTACAGTTTGTAATATCCAGATCTCACACTGGAAGTTCTCGTGTCATTCCCGATGGATCATAACTCTTACAGCTCCTTGCTGGGCTGTTTCATCAATTGGATCACTGAAAACACCATTTCTGTGATTATATTTAGTTATTTATTTTTACTTGTTTAAGTGGGTTGCTTCACTAGAAAGGTCATTTATTCTCATTTCTCCTTTTTTTTTCCCCTCTGAAACAGAAAATATTTTAGTATATTCTTATATTTAAACAAGCACAGTAGATTAATTAATGTACTTAGTCTCTGGAAAGCTTCTAAGTTCTGTCTAGCAGAAAGTGGCCATGAAATTTTCTATTTTTTTCCCATAATTAGGCATAATAATTAGCACAATAATGCCCTTGTTAACGTTCCTAATTATATGCAACTAGTACACCAATACCTTCTAGAAGGAAGGCTGTTACCTTTCCATTTCCATCCCATCTGGGATATTTTGCATCCCTCCAGGCACAGCAAACCAGGATCCTGCTCGCTGAGCAAGGACAGACTGCGGGAGCCAGCCCGACACGCAAATCAAACAGCAAAGCTCTTTCTTCTAAAATAGCCCCAACATCAAAACTCCTGCTATAAAAAAAGTCCTAACACAGCTCCCGGCCAGGCAAAAAAAAATGTTCAATAAACCCACTCCATCAAAAGCAGCACCAGGTTCTCCCCCAGCACTCAAGTTTTGCCTCTTGTTCTCTCGGACTAAAGCGACTCATTAATCAGCTCCGGCCGCAGGTTCGGCTTTGGCTCTGACGACATCAACTCGGGGACCACTTACATTTTCAGTGCATATTTTGCCCCATCCCCAAGCTGCTCAGGTGAGCTCTGCTGGGAGGTTGGCTCGGTCCAGGAATAGAAATTAATTAATCAGGATATTTTCCAGCCCCCACGCCGGGAAAAACATCCCTGATTAAAACAGGGCACTGAAGTTTTCACAGTCGCCAACTATTGATTAAATGGAAGCCTTGTGAGCACTTACTCATTTTATAGGTGTGTTCTTTTCAACCCTCTCAAGCTCTTTTGTTTTAATTAAAGGGTATATTCTAGACATGCTATTGTTATGTATTGAAAACACATTTTGTAAGCCTAAAACATCATCTTTGTGAAAAAGAGAGCTCCACTGTTTCCAATAGTTCTACATGCTGGAAATATTTAACTCCACAGTTTAGTCTCTTAAAAGTTCAGTCTAGTGAAAAGCTTGCCTTGGAGGTAAATACTGAAAACTTGATGTTGAAGCTCCAAATCCATCTCCAATGTTGCTTCCGGGTAGGAAAAGTGCTTCAAACATCTCAGTGTGGGAGAGTTGGGGCATCCCTGACTAAATCCCACCGAGACTGAAAACCTGGCAGTCGTTGCAACTTGCTTGGACTGAGCTCCTGATTCTGAGAATATTTCTACCCAATAAATGTGCTTTTAAGTGAACATTGGTTGCTGTTTTCTCCCTTCAAAGGCAATGTCAGGAGAACCACACCAGCCAGGACTTGAGTATGTTCAGGGAAGGGAACAGAGCTGGGAAGGGGCTGGAGCAGCAGGAGCAGCTGAGGGAGCTGGGGGGGCTCAGCCTGGAGAAAAGGAGGCTCAGGGGGGACCTTCTGGCTCTGCAACCCCCTGACAGGAGGGGGGAGCCGGGGGGGGTCGGGCTCTGCTCCCAGGGAACAAGGGACAGGAGGAGAGGGAACAGCCTCCAGCTGTGCCAGGGGAGGTTTAGATTGGATATTAGGACAAATTCCTTCATGAAAAGGGTTGTCCAGCCCTGGCACAGCTGCCCAGGGGTGTGGTGGTGGAGTCACTATTCCTGAGGGCATTTAAAAGCCACGAAGGCTTTTAAAGGCACTTGGGGACGTGAGTCAGTGCTGGGCTTGGCCGTGCTCAGGTGATCACTGGACTGGGATCTAAAAGGTCTTTTCCAACCTAAAGGATCCTATGGAGACTTTGTAAGATGGTAAATCACCCAACACACGTTGCTGACTCCAAAAGCCCTCCTGCTCCCAAGGCATCACAGCCCCCGTGAGCACATTCCTGAGTTCAATATCAAATTATCTCATTCCTTCCTCCTGACCCACAGGGGCTTCAAGAAATCAGCAGTTAACTGGGCTGGATCACACACTGGTACAATGAAGTCATTAGACCACTCTCCTGAGAACTGGAAAGCCTGGATTTCCAGTTTGGCTGCTTTTATGCATTTTATCCATAATCTTAATGGATGTAAAACAGAACATGGATCTGAGAATAACTATGTAGCTGGCAGGAAGGGACTGCACCCCAGCTTAAAGACATCAGACCCCTCTTAAGATGGGAAAAATTAAAACAGAAATCCAAAGGTTCATATAATTTAAATGAAAATAAGGAAAGGAGCTACCCTTTGGCCCCAGTTTCCATTAAGACAATTGTCCTCATACACAGGGAACACTTAAATTCCATGTTCTCATTCCTGTTTTCCAAAGCATATGACATCACACTTGCCCGTACTTCTCCACAACTCAGTGCTTTCCCCTCCAGATCTTTATGGAGACAAATGTGCACCAATTCATTCTGAAAATATAAGATATTAATCCTCACACATTCTGTTATGAGGAAATCACGCTAAATTAGCCCAATAATTACAAATTGGGAATTATCTGGTCAGGTCTGATAAATGGGAGCTTTAAAAACTTTACCTTATATACCTCATATTTCTCAGTATTTTACTTATAGTACAACTGCACACTTAGGCTTTGGGAAGAAGATTCATCTACATGTACTTTCTTGAGTTATTTTTCCATTTTTTTAACTTGCCAAAACTGCACAACTCCCCTGAAGATGTCTAGAACATTTTCAAACCCTGATATGCATAAATTAGTGGTGCTGCAGAAGGCAGCCCTAATTCATGCACTCACTATGGACCCAATTAGTTCTCCTGTAACAAGATGCCAAACACATTTCCTTAATAAAGCAGAACATATCACATCTAATATTTACACAGAAGGCAGAGCTTTAACTCTGTCACTTTGTGCATCAAGTCCAGCCCTCAGCCCTGCACAGGCCCATCCCCAAGGGTCACACCCTGTGCCCCAGAGCTTCATCCAAACCCTCCTGGAGCTCTGGCAGCCTTGGGGCTGTGCCCACTGCCCTGGGGAGCCTGGGCAGTGCCCAACCAGCCTCTGGGGGAAGAATCTTCTCCTGAGATCCAACCTGACCCTGCTCTGACACAGCTCCAGCCATTCCCTGGGTGCTGTTCCTGGTCCCCCCAGAGCAGAGCTCAGTTCCTGCCCCTCCTCTGCCCTTCCTGAGAAAGTTGTCACTCCAGAGCAGCCAACAGAGTGATGTGGATTTACACCAATGGAATACACACTGTCTGCAAGGTGCATTGCAGCTCAGGGAGGTCCCACTGGCCTCATGGGACAGGAGCACACAGAATCATCACAGAATACTGGAATGGTTTGGGTTGGAAGGGGCTTTAAAGACCCCATCTAGTCCCAAAACCCTGCCATGGGCAGGGACACCTTCCACTAGCCCAGGTTGCTCCAAGCCCCATCTAACCTGGCCTTGGACATTTCCAGGGATGGGGCAGCCACAGCTTCTCTGGGAAGCCTATGCCAGGGCCTCACCACCCTCTCAGTCAAGAATTTCTTCCCAAAATCTAATTTAAATCTCCCCCACATGACAAGGGCTCTGTGAGCTCCCCCTCCTCCTGCCCAGAGCAGTCCCTTCACCTTTGCAGGCAGGAGGTGACACCTTGGTGAGCAGCAGAGAGATATCAGGGACAGTCTATCTTGATTATTCTCCTGTTAATATTTTAGTCTCTTCCAGCCCAGATGGCTTCATTCCTTGGTTAAGGCTGGGACATGCTGAGGCTCCATCAAGAGAGAAGTGAGATGTTGAACTGGCACCAAAAACCCCCAAAGCTGGTGATCACATTTGTGCCTCTGATATTTCTCACTCAAGCTGGGAACCAGACACCCTGCCAGATATCCATGTGCTCTGGTTATCCTCTATCAACACCTCTATCTGCATTTTTAGCCTCCTTCAGGTGTGTCCCAGGTGTTCTGCCTGCCTCAAGTACCAAGGGCATCACAGAGGGCACCAGGTACCACATCAAGCTGATCAAATCCTGGGCCAAAGTATTACAAGTGGCTCAAGTTTGCACAGTTAAATCTCAACAAAAATATTTATGGGGTAAAGAGCAATGTACATAAGCAAGAGGATCAGGGTGAAACAGTTTTTGTATGAAGTGGACCACAAGCTGATTAAATTAAAAGGATCAAGTGCAATTGGGAACTGCTTCTCTACATCCTCTCTGAAAGTAGTAATTTAAGATTTGCCATCCCACATGAAATATGCTTGCAGCAAAAACAACACACCTGATGTACAGTGGCAGAAAGAAGTGCACTAAGTCACCTCAGATGACAAGCAGATCATTTTTCACCTTTCTGGCGTTTATTTCAAGCAGATTAATCACAATGAGCCATTCTGATTTTCATGGATATCTAAATTAGTGTCATTCTTTTACCTAAGACCCTCTCTTCAAGACTCTTATAATAAGCTAAAATTATTACATAAACGTTTTAGAATAACAAAATATATCCCATTTTTATAGCCACAAGAAGAATCTCACAACACCAGATGGGTAAAACAACCCACCCACAACAGAGTTGCTTGAATGAGTGCTCACATTTTACATCCCACAGCCACCAGGGATCTGGCCTTCCAGACCGAAATGATCCAAACTCCTGGATTAAAACCTCCCATGCTCTTTGCTCAGGTATGTTTTGTTTTAAGTGTACAAGTCTGCAATGAAGTTTGGCATTCCTTAAGCAGAGGGCAGTATTACATCAGTAAATGGTTATTAGTTACCTGCTTTACAATATGTGAGATTACAGCACTGCAATTTAAGAAGAGACATATTCCAGGTAACTGATTTTATAGACATAGAAAGTTTCAGAAACGACAGCTATATTCAATTATGACAGAAAGTTATCCACAGGAAAGCCTTCCAGTCCCCTTCCCCCCACACACTTGTCAATAGATTGCTTTACTTGGACCAAGTCCCTTCCCTAAATCCTTCCTCAAATTTATCCCAGAGGATTTGCTCTTCTTTCCTCACTGTGTGTCCAAATTACCAGTTCATCAAATATAAATGCAAAGAGCTACTCTGTCCACTCTTACCCTCTAAACCCACATGTTCTCCCACTGCTCCTGGCCCTGGCACTGCAATCCTCCAACAGGAATAACTGCTCTGAGCATCCCTTTGATGCCAGGATGCTTTGGTCCTGCTGGCTCCTGTGATCCCCCAGCACTCTGCTGACGCTGCCCCCTCTTAATGGAAAAGTTGGGAGCTGAAGAACCTGCCAGGAGATAACGTTCTGCAAAGCCTCAGCCTCGAAACTTTTCCTGCTGCTTTGACATTTGGGTAACATTCAGAAGCTTGCTCCCACAGACACGTTATTCTCCACCAGTCAAGCGCTTCAGATGGGAAGTGTTATCTATTCCTAACTGACATCTTCCACTAAATGGAACATTTAATTAATTTGGGCCCAGGCCAGTCTGATCTCTTTTGCTTGCGTGAAGACTAACGCGGCTTGTAGCTCTTTGGCACCGTTTCTTCTCCTCCTCCTCCCCCTTAAAAGGAACTTTAGTTGTTTACAGAATAGATACAAGAAAATCCAAGCTGGTACAGTGACACATCATTAGTTAAAAATACACCACAGCATAAAGAGCTTTAGCACCGAGAGCGCATCGGAATGCGGAATTACACGAAAATGGCTTAGGAAGGGAAATCAAAGTCATCTGGAAACCGGGGACTTTTTCTGCTACAGGCTGTAACAGAACAAAAAAAGACTCCAAGCACTTCATGTTACTGCAGAAAGTGAACTTTAGTGCAATTAACAGAGTTGAAGATACATTTCAAGGGGTTTTATAACCCTTTTTACTGTATCTCCAAAATGCAGATGGTAAACACAGCGATGCAGATGGTAAACACGGGGTACAAGGGGGGAAAAAGTTCTCAAATGATAAAAAGCAAACCCAAGCCTACAGCTGTAGGTCCCTTGCCAGAGCCAGACTGGCATAACCAGCAGAGACAACGTGTTTTGTGATTGCAGCAAGTTGCAGAAAGCACTAAAGACAAAGAAATGAAAACCCAGCAGGGATGACAGCAGGTCCTTGGGAGATTCCCTGTGCCAAGGATCACTGAGCACACGTGCCACACATTAGGACTGATGGACAGACACGAGCAGCTCCCCCAGGAACAAAGAGACAGCACAGGGATGCCCAGACTCTGTCCAGCTCTACAGCTCTGCCTGAAAACCAGATCTGAGCAACTCTGTGCTGAGGGAGAACAGCACATCTGTCTGAAGGTATCTGGAATGCTGTGCACTGACCCCCAGCTGCTGGGGACTCCTGGCAGCAGGGAGACAGAGCACAGGTTCATGTCTCTGAGAAAAGACAAATATGGCCAGAGGTCCTATGAGAAAGACCACTTAGCCCTTGCTTAGAAATACCAGGTTCAGACTAAGAAAATTAATTGAAAACCAGCAGATGAAATGTAATCAGGCAACACCATCTGTAAAATGTGGGTGGAATGGTTTGGGTGGGAAGGGACCTCAAAACTCACCCATTCCAACCCCTGCCATGGGCAGGGACACCTTCCACTAGCCCAGGTTGCTCCAAGCCCCATCCAACCTGGCCTTGGACACTTCCAGGGATCCAGGGGCAGCCACAGCTTCTCTGGGCATCCTGTGCCAGGGCCTCACCACCCTTACAGGGAAGAATTTCCTCCTAATTGACCAATCTTCCTAATTTTCCATCTACTGACATCAAAGCAAGGTCCTGCCACTGGTCCCAAGAAGACCCAAGCCATTTAGGATGCCTGAACACTAAAAGATCAGAAAGTGTAAGGATCTTGATGCATAAAAATAAATTAGGAACAATATATGCTTGTAGCTGTATCAAAAAGAATTACTAATATAAAAGATTGCCAATGGTGGAAGCTTGAGTTCAAGTGGCACAGCCTACTGCAGTTTAAGAGCTGCAAAAGAAGTCACCAAGAAAAAGTGAAAGAAATGCTATAATGACATTTTACAGGGAGGGGGAAAAAAAAAAAAAAAAGAGAAGTAGCTCTAATCATCAGCCTCTGATGAGGTGTTTTAATTCTAGGATAACAGACTGTGGCAAAACCTAAGCAAAAACAAAGAAAATCAGGACACATCTGCTTGGCATGAAAAGAGGGGTTTTTTTCCCCGTCTGCTTCCTGTGGAAGAAAAAAAAGACTTCAAGGACTGTGCTGGATAAGATCTCCTGTATCAAAGCAGGTGATACAGTAGAATTGTGATAATTCTTGTGGAATGAGAGGAACGAAGATTAAGAGGAAAATGAGGAAATAAGAGATCTTTGAACTACTTTGAAGTAGGGCATCACAAAGCTGATCCAAATTCCCATTAACTTCAGCAGTGCATGAAATGCAGTTTACTGCCTGTAAGGCTCCATGTTGAGGAAATTCTGATATTGGGCAGTCAAGCTACTGAAATAAATAGAACACAATAAGGGACAAGTGCTCTAAAATCCTGCATGTTCAGAACTGGTCACGAATCAGAGGCACAAAGGAAAATACAGACCTGATAGTAAAAGGAATAATGATGGACAGGAGTTGTTACATGTGAAGAGCAATGAAAATAGAGGCTGAGAGACTGAAGTGATAACTCCTAAAAGATTTACAAGTGGCCAGGGAGCTGAAGTGATGAGAAGAGACCAGAAGGAATTACAGACAGGACGCAAAAAATGAGTCATATTCCAATTCCTTCTTTATGCCACATGGTGTATTGAGGACAACTGCCACTCAATAAGTCCTAAAATAACATTTTACTAGAAAGCTTGAGCGGGGCAGTTGCACTACATCACCTTACAGATCCCTTCCAAACTCAACTGTTCTACAAAAACAGAACTTGCAACATGGTGTATGGAGTTTAATCACTTAAAAAGAGTAATATTAGGAGAAATTGAAACTAAAGATGTTTTCTCAAGTAAGGTGGTAAGTATGTTCTTAAAATGGTATAAATAGGAACAATAACAAGTTTAAATGAATTAAACAAGACAAAAAAAAAAAACAAACCACACCTTATTTTCCTTCTCAATAAAGACAACTGTGATCCAAAGAAACTAAGATTCAAAACTCAAAGAAAGGAAACCTTTAGAACTGACCCTTGATTTGAAAAAACTGAACCCCCAAATTGAAAATATTTCTCACCCCTTTGAAAGATCCTTTGAAGCAATGGATCTATTTGCCAAAAAGTGCAAGTCTGCATCCCTTGTCCCAGCACAAAAGGCAGACCAGGGAAACATCTTTTGACTAAATCCCACTGTGACACCTTTTTGCAGAACCATATTTATAACATTTTTTATCAATGAAAAGGCTGACAAAATCAGTCCTAGTAAAGATCAGACTTAATATTTTCATCTGCAAAGAAAAGATTCATCTTAACTCATTACAGATTTTTCTGAAGAATCTTAACTTCTGTTTGAGTTGTTTGTTCCTAGGTATCAAATTTTTGAAAAGGAGAAAAAGCCTCAAGTGTTCCACAATGACCCATGAAGGGTTGACAGGATCAGGTCTTTCATCCAGACATTGCTTTAGTCTTTGATTTCCTAATTTTTACTGAGAGAGATATCACTTTTCTCATTATCCCAGAATGGTTTTTGACCTTAAAGCTTATCCTGTTCCACCCCTGCCATGGGTGGGGACACCTTCCACTAGCCCAGGTTGCTCCAAGCCTTGAATCTGAGAAAAGAACTGAATTACAGTGGTGCAGTATATCCAAACTGGCAGCAATAATGCCACGTTTCATAATTCCAGCACCAGACACACCTTCATGTTTGCAGACTTCAGCACTTTTTGCCTGACAAGTATTTGGGTTAAGGGGCACGAGAGATGCAGGGTCTGAACACCTCATTTACATCTGTAAAGTAAATGTTTGATATTCCACGAGCCTGAAATTAGTTCCCTAAATGTTAATTGACGCTATTTAAAAACAGCTGAGGGCACATTGGAGGCGTTTCAAGTGATCAACACGAGATTTGAGAGCAAAGAAGCCATTCCAGGAACGGGCAGAGACACAGCCAAACCTCTTGTCCCACCTGCAGCAAGAAATGCTGACTGAAAACCAAGTGAAAGTTCTGTGGACTATCTTGGAATAACTTATCAGTCATTTTTCATGACTGAGAGCATGTTTGGGACATGAGGGTCACCCTTTGAGGATTAATTTCTGAGATAAACAGCTAATGGCTGTTGGATGATTATGGTCAGGAACAATTATTATGGCATTTTTCAACCGTGCATTCCTACAATAAAAAGTCACCAGGCTAAGTTAATCTGCAGTTTAATCTGACTAAAATCCAACCTGATTCTCCTTCACTTGAGCTCCTTTGCTGAGGGTTTCAGGCCTTTTCTCATTTATACCCTGGACATCACTGGTGACATGAATAGAGGCTGTTGAAGCTCCCTCACCACTCATCCCCTCATGGGCACATCTTTAAATAATTAAGAAAAAAAAAATAATCATAAAAGCCCAAATGATTTGCAGCCCCCAACCCCTGCAGCTCCACAGCCCGAGCAGCATCCCCACAGGGTTTCCCTCTTCCAGTTTGCAGGAGAAACTACAACTTTTTATTCAGATTATCGACTAAAAAGCATCACATGCCTGAAGACCGAGCAGCAGTTCAAACTCAATAGGTGTGTTGGGGAAAACACATCTGTCTGTGAGGAAAAGGAGACTCACATCACTGCAGAACTGTCACTCCAGCATTTTTCAGGAGCTCTCCACTCACTTAAGCAGCCCTTGAGGCACCAGCCAGCGCCAGATACGGGATGACGGATGTTCCATCTCCACCAGCAAATCCTACTGTGATTTTAATTGAATTACAGCAGCCATTTTATTTTTTTTATTTTTTTTTTTGCAGAGCCTCTCCACTCTGTATTGCTTCCTTGCTCCCAGTGATTCAGCAGTTTATTTCTCAGTGCACTAATCCCTCCCTCAGACAGCTCCTCGCTCCTTTCAAGCAGTGCTTCTGACAGCAGCTCCCCATATCTCTGGTGTTTAGGGCTCTCTCTTTTTTTATTAAATAGAATTAAACAGACACATTTCTTTGGCTTTCAGGCTCTACCACTTCTACCTCCACCTTCTAGCAGCTCATGACTTGTCCTCACAATGTCCTGTTCCATCAGATCTTTCAGCTCAGCTGATGACACAAATTTAAAAAGGAGACAGAAGAAAGGGAACCTGAAGCCCAGGGGAAAAGAAGGAGGCAGTGACACCTGCCTGAAAACTTAAGCCAAGTGTGAAATGTTCTTTATTATATCTGCAAAATACATGTTTACTTTGATATTTACAGGGGACTCCATAAAGCTGCCAACTGGTTGTTTGAGCTGCTGACTTAGAGGCTGTAGAAAGGTCAGGTAATAGGGAAAAAATAAGGTAAAATAGGCAAAAGCAACTGTCAGGACCCACCTCTGCCAGAGCAGGTGGTGAAGAAGTGTCAGCAACTCCTATATCATTCAATAACACCTTGGAATCCAGGCTGACATATCTTGACCCAGCTATTTAAACAGCAGCTTAAAACTCAGCCTGGTGACTTTTTATTTTAAGAATGAACAGTTGAAAAATGCCATAATAATTGCTTCTGACCATAATCATCCAACAGCCATTAGCTGTTTATCTCAGAAATTAATCCTCAACGGGTGACCCTCATGTCCCAAACATGCTCTCAGTCATGAAAAATGACTGATAAGTTATTCCAAGATAGTCCACTGAACCACTGTTAGGGGCATTTTATCATCAAAAGTTCCTTTCCCCTTAATCAAAGGCTAATGCAACATGAAATCCTTAAATAGGGGCTGCACCATGAGATAAACTCAGCAACCTTGAAAAGGCTGGGAAATGGCAATTTGCACACACAAACACAAGATTTAGAGCTCCCATCATAACCTGCCTCATCAATCACGAGCAACAGTGGCTTTAACAGGACTATTTTCAGAGTGTATTAAACTTCACGACATCTTAACCTTCTTGTAAGGCCACAATAATCTCTTTTACAATATCAAACGAGTGCAGAAGGGCAGATTTGCTTCGTGCCAAAACATTCCTTGTGGCACATTTGAGAAATAACAGCCCTGCTGCCTCACCAGCCATCCCTTGGTGTTATTCCAGCCCCAGGTACCCACTCAGGGAACACAGACAACACACCCTCACACACATTCCAAAAGAAAACACTCTCAAAGTTTTGCAAAGCTGCTGGAATGAGGCACCCATGAGTTAACATCATTTTATCCTAAGTTTTGTCCAATTATCTGGCTGCTGCCTTTTGTATTCATCACGTTCTTAGGATGAAAAGTCAAAGCCATGAGGACTCCATCCTAAATACGACTCAAAATATTACCCCCAAAATCAAGCAAAATGTGAACTCTGCAGTGATTAATTAAAATCCAGGTTATATGTATCAAAAAGTTGTGATTTCACTCTCCTGTAAAATCATCAAACTATCTCTGAGGTGCAACTTCAAAGAGGGCAGAGCCTGCTGAACTTTTAGAAGACAACTAAATCCACCACAAAATGGCAGTTTTACTAATTCAGGGAAGAGAAAGCTCCCACTTCACCCCAGATGCCCTCAAAGACAGACCCAATCCTTTCAAACCCTGCCTTAAACAACTGCTTTTCCAGACTGTATTCACTGTAATTTCCTTTCCTCCAGCTATTTCCCAGCACATTCAGCATCAGGACATTTCTCCAGCACAGCTGTACAGTGTCTACTGGTAATATTTCTAATTAAAATGACACTCTAAGCTTGGTTTTGAATAGAATGCACAGATGCCACCAGCTTTAAGAGGACTGTTAACCTGTTGCTGGTTTAATTAGCTTGACAGGTAATAAAGTAGAATTTTATAATTATACCATTACAATGCACAAATGTTTCCTATCAAATCGACTTAATTGAGTCACTTTGTCCAACAACAGCCAGTTTTGATTCACCAGAGCAGAAAACCCCAAACTTGGCTTCCTCAGGGCCTTGCTTAGAGCTTAGCAAGGACCAGGTGCTGCTGAGGAGTGTGGGTTATAAAGTCCTGCCCTCTCCAAGAGATGAAATGGGTATAAAAACTCAATTTGCAGTCCCCATAAGTGGAATTCTGTCAAGCAGAGCAATGGGTGTGACCACTCTTTCCTAAAAAAAACACTCTGTGCTTCGTTCTTTGGAAGCACAGCACTGACCTCCAGGTTGCTGCTGGCCAAAAAGCAGAATTTAGATACACAAAGTTCACATGAGTTCCCAGCTCAGGACACCTCAGCAGCTCTGGTGACATTCCCATTCCTCTCCCCACTCCCCACACACCACAGGAACCCAGTTCTGCCTCCTGGTGCCAACCCTAAACATTCCACAGCTCATCACTGAACTTTTCATGATTCTCATTCCCCCAGCACTTCCCCAGGTTTGGCTTATGTTAAACACCACTTCCAGCACAGAATCCACCCAAATTCCAGTCACATCCTCACTAATGAGGAATGTTTACCAAATAGTTCCCCCCCCCCTTTTTTGTGTTTTTATAGTATGTTTCTCAATGTGTGCTGTGTTCCTTTTACTATTGTTGGTTGTGTTTCTTCAAATCCAATTTCTTCACTCATTTTTTCTGGTGGTGGTTTCTATTGTAGGGGAGGGCTAATATAAGGCCTGACACATTTAGAAGGGATCCTTTATAATTTGCTACTCTTGGATACACAGGCATATATCCTCCTTTAAGTTATGAGATCTACTGGTTTTGATCATTGCCTAGATATTAATCATAACTGGTGCTTTGGAAGATGAAAGTATTTTAGTTTTATGCTGGTATTCATACCTCCTATGGCTTGTATCATCACAGTTTGAGAATTTTAGAACATATGATGTTTTCTATAAGTGTTCCTGGGGGTTAGTTGCTCTGTAAACAAAAAGCAAATTTCCCCCCTCCTGTCTGCAGCAGTGTCAGCATTTGCAAGCCATTCCCAGCAGGAATAGGAGTGTCTGCTCCAGTCCTTCCCACCTCCCATCACACAGGCATGGAAGGATTTGGAATGCAGAACACAAGTCCGCAGCCTAAAAATAATATCCTGAGATTTGATCCCCGCACTTCTTATTCAGGCTCAATTAATCAAGGTTGCCTAACTCTTCACAAGTACTTTTCATCAGCAGATTGAAAACACTTTCCACACGAAATGGGGATCAGCATCTCCTTTTTACCACGGGGAACCTGAAAATGAGATTGCACCTGAGAAAGGGCTCTCAGGCTAATTTAGGAGTACTGTCCAAAGGGATGAGGAGTCCATTATTCAAAGTTATCTTTTATATTAAGAAATAAGCTTTTCCTTTCAGACCACTAGCAAGTGATATATCACAAAATTTATCATGCTGTCTTGGAGAACCTCACACCAAGAGAGCATTGCAAATTCCAAAAGGCCCAGGCCGAATAAGAATATTTACTTCATCTCCATACCTTTAGTTTTCGTTGTGAACACCACCCAGGACTAAGCAGACATTTCTGAATTAAGAAATTAAGTATTTTGATCAGAAGCCACCTGTAACCTTCTCTGAACAGACAGAAAAATAACACCTAAAGCTAAGAAGGAAGACGACATTTATATTTCAAATACTTAATTGTAAGCTCTGAAAACGTTTTGTTCTCCTTTGAAAATGAAGTCGTACAATTCATAGTTAAAAGCATGTTGAAAAAAAAAAGCCCTTCAAGATAATTTCAGGTTATACTGTACAAAACCCACCTCTCCACTAACAATACTGGTTCCTTTTGATGTTCAAACTGAGATGCCATTAAGATAATTTGAGTTTCAGAAACACCACAGGCTTGTTTGGCTAATTCAGCCAAACAAGGTCAGTCAATGATTAATTAAACACCAATTTTGAAAGTCTCCTCACAAGAAAAATAAGAGCCTAACCAGAAAAAAAAACCACCAAAACACTATTGATAACAAGATATCAATATCCTTTTGTAAAAAATCCATTCTTTAACTTATGTGCATCCTTTTAAACAATGGCTCAGAAACAAAAATAGTTAAGCTGAAGACAAGTTGTTCTGTGTTATCCATAAACCTTTCCATGTAAAATTGCATAAATGCAACATATACACCCCAAAAACTTCAAGACAGACATATATTCTTTTAAAAAGGGTGATTGAAATCCACTGTCAGGGCACTGAGAAACTCTGGGGCAGTTCTTCAGTCTAAGGCACAAACAATGCAAAGAAGATTCTGATATTTCAATGCAATGATGGCAAGAATAAAGAGAAATTAGCATCACCAACACATCAAAGTTAGTATTAAAGAATCATTACCTTCTCCAGTGCATGATAGGCAGACTTCAGTCAAATTTCCAATACCTGAAAGGACAAATTCATATGGAAAAAGTCAGTTATACTGATATTTTAATACATTAAACTCATTCTTGTTAAAGTTGATTTACTTTACAGAGAAAGGCTGTCTTGGATTATTTTTAGTTAGGTATTCTCAAAGTGCCACAAGACAAAAGCAGTAACCTGGTCAGGTCCTCTACAGAATTTTTCCACTGCCTTTTCAGTTTCCTCCACTCCATGAGTCCACTCACCAGCTCACTGCTCGGCTGCAAACTCTCCACTGGAACCACTTAAACCTTGTTTTACCAACTCTGACTTCAATAAAAGCTGAAACTCTTTCCCTGATAACTCAGGGCAGCTCTCAGCTGACAACCAACCAACCAAAATCCCAAAGAAAAGGCTGAAGCACAGCCCCTTCCCAAGCAGTTCCAGGACAACCATTGGATCATCCAAACCTCACACTAATTGAAGTTTGAAAACTAGGGAAAAAAATGGGAAATTTCTTCAATAAATGCTTTAATCATAGAGACACACATTTTGGGTAACACAAAGAACATGATGGATGGAGAAGATACGTTTATGAAATTAGAATTCAGTGAGGAGACCAAAATGTAGCAAACATTCTACAATATAAGGAAATATAAGTTTTATAGAGGCTTTTATCTTTGCACTATCAACCTTATCCCAGACAGGAGAAGCAGGGGAAAAAAAGTCTGACCCTTTGCCTAAAGATAAGCATCCATTTCCTCCCTGTACGGTTGTAGGTTGGCTTCTAACTCAGTATGAACAAGTCAGAACCAGAGGATCCCTCCGCTTCAGTTCAAGTCTGTAGTATAGTTCCTACTAAAATCCCTGAGAAACCCATATAATTTGATATTAGAAAGGAATTCTTGGCTGTGAGGGCAGTGAGGCCCTGGCACAGGTTGCCCAGAGAAGCTGTGGCTGCCCCTGGATCCCTGGAAGTGTCCAAGGCCAGGCTGGACAGGTCTTGCAGCCACCTGGGCTAGTGGAAGGTGTCCCTGCCCATGGCAGGGGGTGGCACTGGATGGGCTTTAAGGTCCCTTCCCACCCAAACCAATCTTGGATTCTATGGATGCACAAGGCTTCTACACCACAATCTGTACTAAGAAATTACATCACTGGTAGTTTAAATGCATAATTATGTCTTCATTTAACATATTTGCCCCACTCACACCCATCAGCAGCTTTTAGTCAGGACGTGGGGTGACATTTCCTGCTCTGCACAGTCACACTCATGGACCAGCCTGTCTGTCTGGTTTTCCTGGCACTATTTTCCACCTGGATTTGCTGGAGGGAAGAGCTCCCTTCCAGACCAAGAGGCCTGGAGGGGAACAGGTGGGCTCCAGCACCAGATCCGAGTCTGGGAAAGCTCTTCCATGGAGGAACAGGCTTCCAGGCAGGCAGAGCCAGATGGAGCCCCACCGAAGTGAGCACCGCGCTGGGTAGAGCGGATAAATATTTGACATTCAGAGCTACACTAATTAGACATCAAGAAGAAACGAAAGGTTTTGTACCAATCAAAATATTACTCTATTTACTGTAACTGTTCAACTTATCACTTCAGTCAGAGAAAAGTTTTGGAGAACAACTTGCACGAGTTAAGAAATGCTCCAACACCGACATCGCTACATATTTTTAGACACCAACAAATCCATCCCTTGGTGCTGAAAACAAAGAAAAAAAAACTGTAGCTTTTTACTCTGAAAATTCTGTTCTTCTCAGCACTTGCCATCTCTAAAGTATCCCTGAACTTATGTGGGCACATGGGGCCAAGAGCCAAAGCACAAGAGGTTTCTTACAGAACACCTGCCACCCAACCTTCAGAGCTGCATTTGCTTTGGGTTGTTGTTTTTGAAATCCCTGTCAGGCTTCTGTGCATAACTGAGCTAGAACGGCTTTTTTTGGCACTTATGTGGGAGACTCTGGATGAAATCTTCATTTTTCTCTTCCCCCACAAGCCCAGCAAATGCAATTACTACCAAGCTCATTATTGCTTTGTTCTGCTGGAGCTGCTCCTGTTGGGTGGATACTCACCCAAGCAAAAATCTCATCTCCCATATGCCCATCAAGGACTTTGGATACCTAATTTTGGGGTAACTGGTCAGAAAAAAATCCTCTACCTTAGGACTTCTGTCTACTCAAGAGATCAAGCCAGCAGCAAAGACCTACTCAAATCCTTCAGAAATTACAGATTCCAACCACAGAAACACTTTTATGGACAATTTCTTAGAACACTCTGCCTTGGCAGAGAGATACTGGCTTAGACCAGGGAACAGGCAAATTCAGAATGTAGTGAATTTGGAAGTACAGTATTTCATCCCATAGGAATTGCAAGAGGCTGAACATTGCTCCTCATAAAACCTGGAGATGTGGTGCTCAGGGACATGGTTTGGTGTGGACATGGCAGTGTCAGATTAATGGCTGGACTCAGTTTTAGAGGCTTTTCCAACCTTAATGATTCTATGTTTGAGATGGTGATTAAAATAATTCTACATTATCCTCACAAGAAGCACTGAACCTGGACTTCCAGGCTGGAAAACCTCAAGCATTTATATTACACCAGCCCCAAACATCAGCAGTGCCCAAGGAATTTTACTAAATAATAAAAAAACCCTCCAATACTGGAGGGTTTGGCCACAGCTTCCACTGAATTCTGACACACACCTTCATCCCAAGGGAAAACCAACCTGGAGCAGGCACTGAGGGACACACACTGTGCTTTCTCCCTTAGGTGACACCACACAAGACAACACTAAAAACTTGAGTTTAGCAGGTTCAGTATTTTCTGCAACAGAAGGCTTTGAAAAAAAACTTCAGAACACAGGCAGGAAGTTGTCTCCAAAGGAAAAGGCAACAACACTCCTTTAATGCAGCTCCCCAGTCACCACTGCAGTCGTTCTCGAAGCTGTAACTTCCAAAAAACCCTAAAAAGAAACTCAGTTTTGTGCAATCCTCATTTCATGGAAAGGAACAGCGCATTCTTCAAGGAAAAAAAATATCACTTAAGGATAGAAAATAAAAATAGAGAGGCAGCACTTCATTTCACAGAAATACTGTGTATTTGCACAGAAAAATTCCACTTTTTGTTTTGTGTGTGTGGAGGCAGTTCCTTGGGAGCTGGCACCAGGGAGCACTGAGGAGAGCCTGGAGAAGTGCTGATCTCTCATCTGTTGCCAGCAGAAATCCATGCATCACTCTCCCAGTTCATATTGACACAAACTAATGCAGACTGAGCTGAAAGCAAGTTATCCCCCTGAAACCCGAGGTGCATTTCCCACCTGGAAGTTCATTAGCATAATATGCAAATCCTGACATTCCTAATGCATCTTTCCTCAGAGCACTTGGAGGGAAGGCTGCAGAGGAAGGTGATGGTATCTCTCTGTGAGAGGAAATCAAGCCTGGTGCACAGAAGGGACATTACTGATGCATCAGGCTCTGAATCCCCAACCAAAATCCTCCCTTGGTCACTTCCAACAGGAAAATAATCAGCAAATGAGTTGTTGTATCTTTTTACAGTCCCTGGCTCCATTCTGGGTTTAGGTTTATGGAACCAGCCCGCTCTGGCACTGGTTTTTATCACCTGCCAAACCACAGATTTGCCCTATCTTCCAAATTCAATAGTTTTAAAAAAGATTAAATAAGAAACGATGAGAGTTTGTGCCTCTCTGTTTCATTCCAGTCTCAAAACCCCTCAGACTATGGGTTTGTCTTTATCTCAAACCCCACATATGCTGTTTAGGAGCTTTCCCTGCTTCTGTTTTCTAATATGACCTTGATATCCCTCAAACCTTCCACTTCTTATAAAGATGATATTCTTCACTTAACAAGCTAAAGAAACAAGAGAACCACACTCCTGTAGACTATTAATAAATCCATAACAAGTGTATCTGAACCTGCTCTTGCTTATTTTCATTCCCAGCAGTCCCACCAACCTTCAGGAGGAAAGATGTTCCCTGCAGCTGCTCTGCTGCCATCCCTGTTCCTGCTCCTGGAGGACATTCCAGGCCCACCCACCTCTGCTGCCTCCTCAAAACCAAAGCCAGAGGATGTTGGCTCTGAGGTACCACCCAGTTCTACCCCCTGGATCAGCATCACCTCCCAGCTGCAGCCCAGACTCAGACTCACATCCCTGGCTTTGCCTCCTGCTCAGGAATTCCAACACTGTTAATGAAACAATGGATTGATTATGGGAGCTCCACGGAAGAGACACAGATTTCTGAAGCAGAAAAGATAAATCCCAGACTCAGAAGCATTTCCTGAGCATTTAAACACTGCCTAGTGAGTCAGCCAAAAGCATTTTGTGAGTGTCATCCATCTCATGGAAGCAAAACTCAGCCTAATCCCCACCACCCCTCTCCCAGGGACTGATGGGTTTAACTTCCAAGCAAAATGCTGTCAAAATACAGATCTCATGTGATTTATTCCAACAAAAAGAGTGAAAAATGAATATTTCAAACTGGTATTTGGTCTCATCAACTGGGGATGAGCATTCCACATTTATATTGGATTTTTAGGTTTTACAGTGCCACTGGTTGGATGTCATTTGCTTCACAAATGAAAAGTACATTGACCTGCATGGCTGCATATTGATAATAAATCTACAGACATCAGAATTCTTTGGAGAGTGTGTCAAAGAAATCTCAAAGGGATTCACCAGCTGGCTCATAAACTGAACTTGTAAACTACATAACCCTTAAAATTGTCTGTGTTACTTCAAATGAGCTTCCCTGCCCCATCAGAATAGGCTCAGGAAAACTTACTGACTGTGCACAAAGGCTGCTGGATGTTCTTCCAAAGCTGTTTTCCTATGGAATTCAGGGGAAAAGTCCATATATCGGGAAAAGCCAAAGAGGCTGCACTGGCAGAGGATGATGTGTTCATCACCTTTCTACTGTAAATGCAAAGTAATGAAACCCATTAAGTTGGTTCTCATTGTCTGTGAGCGATTCCTCTGTCTCTCCAAAGTGCTGATGAAGAGATCCTCTGCTCATTTGCATCCAGCACATCAACTTCCCAAAGGTTATTGTAACTCAGCTTGTCAGGCTTTGATGACACAAAGGGAAAACTCTCCTCTGACACAGTCGGGTTTTTACTTGTGTTTTTTTCCACTACCAAGATGTAAAAACATCATTTTCCAAGCAGCAGAAGGGGATGGGATGTACAAGGTAATGTTTTAGTCACCATCACCATAAGCTGAAGGTTTATAATCTTAATTTTTCATGAGGTGTCAAGAGCCCAGGTAGCAGCTCTAATGCTGTACAAGCCCAGTTTAACTCCTTCTCCTCAGGGAACTGAGGCTGTCTGAGCTCTCCAAACCATCCCCAGCCCATGACTCTTCTGAGAAGAGCCACCACAGCTTTACAAAAACTGATGGGATCTTCTAACACTTCTGTATTTTTGCACCTTAAAGCCCAAGCCTGTCTCAGCTGAAGGACACAGTGCAAAGGATATTGCCCAGTGTCACATCTGAGGGATTCTGTGCATGAAAGCACAAGCAGAAGTCACCCACCTGTACCTACCAGACAAGGGAGGGCACCATTAGTTCCCCTTCATTTCTTGTTCCTATCACTCCATCATATTAAATGTTTTCTTCCAGTGCCAGAAGCAAAAATCAGAAGTGATCAGAAATCTCTCTAATCACTTGCAGCCAATTACAAAGCACCAAACGAGAAAGGTTGGTGATAAAAACCAAACTGGGTATTGAGTAATTAATGTCTACACAACACATAATAATTAGCAACCCTGACAGTTCATTTTGCATGTTTTACCATTCGGTTTTTATTCGAGGTGACAATTTAGTGCTTATTTGCAAGCTAAGGTATGTACTCACATAGTCCCCTGATTGCTGCAAATGAAGGCCTTAAATATTTACTGCTAATAAAACATTTTCAACTTTTAGCAAAAATTATCTTCCAGCACTCGGCAGTGAGATTTTTTTTTTTTAATGACCTTCTGTGTGGAGGAATCATGTTCTGCAGCGAGATAAAATGGATGCACGCCCACGGCCTCTCCTTGCTGGAGCTGCAGCTCCATCACCATTAAATTGTTTGTTTTGCTTCTTCTTAATTTGTTCCTTGTCCTTGCAAACCCGAAGACATTTCAGATCGCCCACATACTCCCTCAACACCATGTTCTCCAAAAAAAAAAAAAAAACAACCAAGGTCTTTTGCTTTCCAAGTTGGTTCCTTTTAAGAATTGCTAAGAAGTTGCACAAGTAGGTCGCTCTGAGCAGAGTTCAGTGGAGTCTGCAGAGGGGTTTGAAGTTCAATGTGTCCACATCAACCACTAAATAGACACCTCCTGGTGCTCACCCCCTTCTTTCGTGTAGAAAAGCAACAGTATGATTAAGATATTTAACTTTTTATTGCTCTGTTCCACCAACCTGGATCAAAGACGTGACAATGCCACCACAAGAGTCAAAGCTCGTAAAACAGGACTAAAAAGTCCCATTGGATTTGCAGTTCCCACCACCAACATGGCCTGGGGGTTGCTTGGTGTGGGAGGCTCAAGGCCTGCTCATCTCAAGGGTTCCTCTACAGAACAAGTAAAATTTTTCTTTTTAAATTTGATTTATTTTTTTTTAACCCTTCGCTCTCCGAAGTCTTAGGGAATGAACAGTTGGACTTGACATTTCAACAGCCCTGTTGTATTCCCATTTATCAACGCTCTGAAAATCATCACAGGCACATTAACACACTGCTCCTGCTCTTGGAGTCTCCCCAGCAGCCCAGGGTGAAGCCCAAGGGAGAGCAGGTGTCCCACTGGAAAAGCAGGAAATACCCAAGGAAACACCTCCACTTCTACAGCCTTGAGGAAAGAAAAAACCAAAACTCTTGTTTTTAAAAATGCTGAATTGTAACTAAACAGAACTGTTACATAATCAATCTTTAAGACAATCAATTTAGCAAGTCCTGGGTGCCACCAGGGAAAGCTGGAAGCAATACCCAAAAAAGCCACCTTGACCTTAACAACCAGCTAGAAAAGGTGCTTATACACAGGATTTTGAGAACAGCAAAGTGATACACAAACTGCCAAGAGTTTGCAGTCTTAAAACCCAGCAGAAAACTACCAAAAAATGTATTTTTTTTACCTTGTTCAGCTGCTCTAAGCAATGCACAGCAAGGAAAGCGTGAACTAAAATTGATATTACACGTGGCAACAGCAAAAGCCTCACAAGAACTTCTCAAGTGCAGAAGAATCATTAGTGACAGGTACAATAAACCTCCCTGCCTGGAAAGAGCAATCAGGATTCCTTGTTCCCAGCAATTCCATCACTAATCAGCAATCCATGTGATGGAATTATCCCTCAGTCAGAGCCTTCTTCCAGAGGATTCATAAAACACCCAAAACCACAACAAAACACAACCTTTTCTAAGGTAAGTTCTTTCTAAATTACAGTTTATAAATGAAACCAATTGATGCATTCAAAAACCTCAGTATTTAGCAGCAACAGGCAGCAGCTAAAGGTGAGCA
The DNA here is from genome assembly GCF_003984885.1 of Neopelma chrysocephalum. Taxonomy (NCBI): domain Eukaryota; kingdom Metazoa; phylum Chordata; class Aves; order Passeriformes; family Pipridae; genus Neopelma; species Neopelma chrysocephalum. The sequence continues at coordinate 15,950,991 of NW_020897809.1, read as the reverse complement.
CAAGCCAAAAATCCTCAGAGGAGGAACAAAACGAGAAAGGTTGATGGAAATAATGGAGAAAAAATTTCCTATCTGAATGAAACCCAAGGAGAACGTGCCATAAAGGTGGCAGAGGTGGACTGTGCCCCATCTAGGACAAGTGTAAGCAGTTCAAAAATCCAGAAAATCCATTCATTTAGTCTCGTGCCATAAGTAAAAAAAAAAAGGGATAAAAATAGAAAAATAGACGATTCCTGGCCAATAAGAATAAAATACTTTCAAAATACTTACTAAAAAATCAAGAGGTTTTAGTGAAGGCCACATATATTTATCACCCACAGCCAGCATGCTCTAAATATTAACTGTAAAATCAGAATGCACAGAAGCAAAAATTGCTTCCTTCAGATTTCTACTAATTTCACCAATATTCTTTCCCTATATTTCACCGGAAACACTGACAGACCACAAGGATTTCTTTTCATCCAGCAGGCACAGCCTTTCTCTTCCCCTTTAACTTCCCACTACTGCATCAAGAACTAGGGAATATTTTCTCAATTTCTTCTCTCTGAGTCACCAGGTTATGACTAGGGGGAAAAAAAAACCTAAAGAAAAAAAATCAGTTGTAATGTAATCTCTCCACATTCAGAAGCACAGCAAGCTATTAGTCTGCATCCCAGTGATACCAAGCCCTTTTCATACCAACAGTAGAACAAGCTTAGCTACCCAGCCTTGACATCTGTCAAAACAGAACAGGTCTCAAGTAGTAATTTATATGGGAGCTTTTTTTTGCCTCCCCCCTCCTCTCCCTCCAGGAGTTCAATTATTGCAGCAGTATCATGAATAAGCGGGATTATTTTCAGGGAAAATTAGAGAAAAAGAAAAGGAAATACAATAAGCGTAGGATTTGTCAAAATCCCTTCCTTTTTCTTTTTAATGTATGTATAAATTACTCACCCTCCATTTTATTCCACTGCTGCAGACAGACCAACAATTTCCCTTTATTTCAGAGTTACATTTACCACGAGGACACAGAGAACGTGTGTTCTGAGCAGGCCAGGTTTGGTTCCACAGCCCAGAACAGCATCACCTGGGGCAGGTGGAAAAGGTGATGGAAAAGGCTGAGGAGTTGTCTGTGTGATTCTGGGGCCAGGGTCTGACCTCCATGATCCTCGTGGGTCTCTTCCAACTCAAGATATTCAATGATTGCAAGTTCTTTGCTCATTTTGTAACAGTAGCATTTAAGCCATTTTAAAGGACAGTGTTTTTCAATCCTCAGCTGCTCAGCTCTTTGCTGTTCTCAGCACCAGGTCCTCCTGCCTCAATCCTTTGGTACCAACACTAGAATTCAAGCAAGAGCTCAGGCCACACTTCAGCAAGAAGAACATCTTAAGGGTGACAGGTTTTTCCAAGACTAATTCTCCCAGCAACTTCATTTGGATGGGTGATGGGCTCAAAATGCTGCAGCCCATGGGAGGGAGGAAGGAGATCAAAGGGAAGGAGCAGGGGGGGAGTCACAGACAGACTTGAGGATTACAAATAACCCCATAAGAACAGTCAGAATCCTGCTGGTGAAGGTCAAAGGGAACTTGGCAACTGTGAGTCCACAAACCAGGATAAAAGGCTCAGCCAACCACACATCTTCAACAGCACAAGCAAAACCTCCAAGAGCAAATCACAGTAACACATGGAATGGTTTGGGTTGGAAGGGATCTTAAACATCATCCAGTTCCAAACCCCCTGCAGTGGACAGGAGCACATCCCTAAATCCCATTTTGACCCCAATGACATCCAGAGGATCCAAGCTGGCAGCAGGAATTACCTTACTGAGCTGGTGACACCAGCAAAGCATCTGTGAACTCAAAAAAAGGAAACAAAAAAAAAGGAATTTTGATTCTAAATTAAAGTGGCCAAACTTCAAAAAAAACCCTTATGTTTTAGGGTGGAAAATTTCTTCCTACAGAACAGGAATAAGTTTTGATCCCCCAAAAGATGAGTGAAAGCAACAGCAGAGCCTGGCTGGTGATCCCAGCAATGTCCACCCTTGGCCAAGACACAGGTGGATGAGCAGAGCTTGGGAAAGACAAAAACTGGAGGCTTTTGGTGGTTATTTGGTATACCTGTACACTCATTTTCCATTTCACAGAATATCCTGAGTTGGAAGGGACCCACATGGATCACCCAAGGACGATCCAAGGATTATTTAATTCAATGTGCAGCCAAAACCTTTGAAATGGCAGCACCTTTTTCCAGCTTGCACCTGCACCCAGGGCAGCAGCACTGACACCATCCCAGGATCAACCTGGCCAGCTCCAGGCAGCACATTCTTGGGAAGCCTGAGCAGTTTGGAGCAGGATTTGATCCCTTTCCAGCACCACCTCCAGGGCAAAATAGCCAGTTGGTTCATTCCACTGTTCCACCAAACACTCATTATTAGCAGAACAGATTTGTTGTGGCTGCCATGCCATGACTGGTGATGGGAAAATATGGCTTTGAAAGCAAAAAGGAGAGTCCCAAATTTCCCACAACACGGAAAAAAATCTGAATATTAACATCTTAGAAAAGATGTTCACGGGATGTAATGTTCAAGGTGTACACAATGTATAAAATTATCAATGTAGGCACTTAATGTGTCGTGCCATAAAAATAATGAGGGCTCTAAGATGGTATAAATATTTTTTACATTTCACAAGAAAGTATAAATATGTGTATCCTTATCCTTGTGTGTATCCTTATATCCCACATGAAACACTCCAAGACTTTCAGCTCTATCAAGACAAGCACTCAGACACTTGAAACTTTCAGAAATTCAAGGGTTTTTTTTCCCCCCTGCACTACAGTTATCTTTTATATAATGTATTTAACTAAAGCCTGGGGTCAAGTGCAGCTTAGAGCTAAAGCAGCAAGTCACAAAACAGTTTTGCTACATCTACATAAATCAGACTCTGGCTTTTGGGCTGAAGTCTCTGTTATCACTGCAACAAAGCTGGCCAGAAAGAGTTCAAGAGAAATAAGAGTCACAAAACTCAACATTTTACTAGTCATGTCTTAAGGAGAATGGAATTTTTGTAGAAGTTTTGATTTTGATATGTATATTTATCTCTGTTCTGAAAAATGTAAGTTGCAGGTTTCCTTTTAAAAACATGCAACTAAAAAAGTTCAAACATTCAGGAAGCAAACCCCAGGGTTTTGGTTTTCCTAGCCAGTCCTATTAAAAACGCACCTTATTTCAAATTCACATCAGTGTCAAATCAATCCTCTCCCCTCACTTTTAATTCCACTCGAACCTCCTGCTCAAAGGTGACGTGGAACATCAGGGATCCTGCTCCCACCCAGCTGGAGTCAAGTGCAGCAGATCCATTTCCCCTCCCTGCTCCTCTTGAAAGAGTTAAGTCCAATATCTCCATCTTCAAAGTCATTATTCTATCAATATGCTGAATTATTTAGTAGGCAGCTGTTTGACTTGACATTTTTACACAGGTCATAAACTCCCTAATACACAGAACCCTCTGCCTGAGCCAGGATTTCCGTGGGATGAGGCTGCTCAGGGATTAAGCCACACACAGGCTGCTTGCAATCTTATCCCACAAACCTGAGTTTCACCTGCCGTTTTTATACATATTTTATACATATTTTGATGAACAAACCCAATTTTCTTCCCCCCAAAAAATACATTGCTATTTACCCATCTGTAGACAAACGCTGATGAATTCATCACTCATTAATTTTATCATATCTGTACAACATAAATTATGGATATTATTTAATCTTAAAGGTTAAATTGCTTATGATTTGCATTTGGCCACCTCAAAAGTAGGAATGAGGGGGGTTCTTTTGGAAAAAAAATCCTGGCTGATCATCCCCAGAGCTTTGAGCAATGGATCAAATCACAAGGGAATTGGCCAAGTGCCTAAAAGAAATTGTTATTTAAGAAAGATAAACTGTTCCTTTTTCTTTTCAGTATTCTTTTCACATGGTTACTAAACTGCATGGAAATATAAACATTTAAATATACATACATAAATACATGTAATAGAACAGAAGGAATTAAGGAGTAAATGCAAGGGAAGGGAAGAGCCAGGAACAACCCAGCACAGAAACCACTGTGAAAAGCACTGTAAAGTTGTGTTGCATAGAGGAAATCCTCTTTATATATGGCTACTATGGCCCAACAATGGAAAACACTCCCATCACTGTGACTTTGAGCAGGGGTTCACTAAAATATCCTATAAGGTTCTGAGCAGCTTTAAAACCCAGCTGTATGGTGTGCATGGTTTGCAACATGATGGTGCAAAGAAATCCCGAGTACAATGGTAAATATGACTCCAAAATGGTTCTGAATACAAATTAATCCTTATTTACAAGCAGGAAAAAAAACGTAGATAATAAAGACCACCTTTCTGAGAGCAAGAGCAGACAAAAATATTTCACAGGAGTCTCATTAGCTACAAGGCTTCTCTGACTCTCGTAGAACTAACTACTACCTACACACCCGGAGACCTCCCAGCACCTCTCGTTTGTGAATTCTTGTGTTCACATCAGCCCCCCAGCACATATATCAGGGCTTATGTTTGTTGTAAATGGATGAAAAGGGCTCATCTGCAGGACACTGAGCACAGGTCAGTAATTAACTCCAGGTACACACTCGCATCATCAGGAAACCAAGGATTATCTACATTATAACATTAGTTTTACCAGGGGACCTGCACAGCAGATATCAGAGCAAGGAAAATAAAGTTCTGTGAAACAGAGCTCCCAGAGGCACAAATAAACACAGAGCCTGAGCAGAACAGAGCAGAGCAATTTACCCAGTTCTGTGCTTAACCCTCAGAAAGTCAGAACTGCCTTCAAGTAAAATTCTTACTCCACCACATTCCACAACTCCCAAAAGTCACCCCTGAGCAGGACCCACAGCATCCCCCCAAAAGCCCAACACCAACTCACCAGGGCTGGAGAGAGGTCCCTTGTGCTTTCCTCAGGACACAGAACCAGCAAAACCCGATGGTCTCCCCCACCCAGGCTCTCTAATGAGCTCCTGCACTGTTCGTCTCCTCCCACCCCACTCCAGGTGTGTCCCTGCCCACCCAACTGCGCCCAGCTGGGACAGGAACACGCGTTATTCCTTCCACAGCACCTGTGTGAAAATGCTGGGATGGGGAAATGCTAAATAAGGAAGAAAACTAAGTGGAAACGTGGCTTTGATGCCTCCTGATCACTCAGGGAGGACAGGAGAGGCACCACCTCAGTCCCAGCAGTTGGATTATCCCCATGGCACAACATTCCCAGGCAATGTGAACCTGGGAGATATTCTGCTGAGCCCAGAAGCAGCAATGAGAAGTGAAAAGATACTCTCCCTTGAGCAGAGATAAAATCCTTGGCTAAGCCCAGGGGCCTCACCAGCTAAAGCAAAGAAAAACCCCTCATTAGCCAGGGAGCGGCCCAAGAGGAGCCACGGACTATCCCAGGGGATAACACCGCCCTTGGTGCTACTTTCATGAATCCCAAATATTCTCCCAGCTCTTCAGAAGACAGAAACACAAATGCTAATGCGGTGGCCTTGAGCGAGCGGCAGCACGGGGCAGCTCCTCTCTCTCTCCATCTCATCCCTTCCCAGCGCACAGATCACAGCTCAGCTCCTGCCTTCCCCAGAGCTGCTGCAGACTCAAGGTTCGCTGCCTGCTCCGCGGCAGGGGAGGATAAAAGCCCCTCACTGGAGCTCAGAGATCCTCTGTTATGTTAATGCTCCGAAAACACCGTATTTCCTTTCAAAGGACAAGTGCTGGAGGATGAAGGATGGGGGAGAAACGGGCTGTGACTGTAAAGTCTGGCATCGGAGCGGCTCCAAGAGGGGTGATGGAGGGCTGAGGAGAGCGGCAAGGGGAATAAAATCATCACTGCTAGGACTGGACATGAAAGCCACCATTGCCCTTGATGGCGCTCATAAAGTACACCCTTAGTAGGAATTACTGTAATAGGGTAATATTTTGTGTTCGAGCTGCTACATGGAGAGCGTTCATCCGTGCCCGGCGCCGAGGTCACCGTCTCCCGCTCCCTCCCTGGGATTTACATCCACAGACCCAGCCCTTGCTCCTCTTACGAACTCTCTGTAGTGTGAGGAGTCAGAGAAAATACTTAAAAATGGCAAATGAACACAGGCCAAAACCAAAATGCGGCACCACACACCTGATCTTGCAGAAAGCAAACCAAACCAAAGGAGTCCCAGCTTTCTCTAGACAACCAATTCTGGCCAGAGAAACTGTTCGACACACCAAAAAAAAGTCAAAAGATTTGCTCCATACAAACACATCCTTTTCTTTACCAGATATAAATAACTCCCCGCAATTACGTGCTAATTACTCACAATTAAATCGCAGCGTAAACACGGCACCGCACAAAGATAATCAGATAGCTCCTTGTACAATGTAAATTAATTGATAACGGGAGATTTACAATTGCAAATGAGAGCGATTACACTCGGAATGCCCTGTTAGATGTTGGGTGTGACACAGAGTTAATCGCTGGGGTTTTTCCCCCCTCAATAGGGTAAAATGACGCCTTACAGGTGGCAGTGGATGCTCCACTCCGGGTGACAAAGGCAGGCAGGAGGTGACAATTTACTGCCTCAGCACAGACCCCCTTTGCTGTTATTTCCGACATAATTATCCCACGTAATTTCCATCCCTGGCTGTTATCTGAACCACTCTCCACGCTGCTGGCAACAGGACACTTAGTTCTGATTAGCTTTGGAGAGAGAAATTTCCACACCCTTATCTTCCCCCTGCATTTCTGATTCCCTCTCCTCTCAGCTCCATCCGGCACTCAATTTACTTTCGCTTGTGTGACCGTCTCCAGCTATAAACATAAATTGTCTGCAATTTTACGCCTTCAAAATCCCGGGATTTGTTCATTATTTCACCAACACGCAGAAGGCAAATCTACCATCTATTCATAAAACAACAGCAGTGGGTGGTTTAGCTGATTACTGGGATGTGTTTGTCCTTCCCTTAAAGGTTGTGTGTGCGTGTGTTTGTCCCTGGTTTCTGTTAGAAAAGGAATGTCTGCGGTGGTTGTTTGTTGATTTTCTATTGACTCGCTTGAGGTTGAAGGTGTTTCTCATTACTTTCTGATAATACACCGAGGACACCGATTTAGCAACATTGACCTTGTAATGATGTTTATTTCTTCTCGTGTCGAGGAGGGGTTTTATTACCCGGCCTGTGTCTGTTTTGCTGATTTGGGATGACGTGAAGCAGTTCTCAGGCTTGGGAACCCGGCTGCCTGTGGTCAGTAAGTCTTGGTTTTAGCCCTGATGGAGATGGGATAGTTTTGCCTAAATACATCTAAATACACATAATTAACACTTAATCAGCAACAAACGAGGCAATAAAACGTAGAATAGAACAGCAACCTGTTCTTTGTTTAAGCCCTCAGAACATCACGGACAACCTCAACAGTTTAAAGTAACTTTAACATAAATCTGCAAAACTTGAGATTTTTTGCTTTCTGCTTTATGACTCTTTTTCGTTTTAGACTTAAACTTTTCCAACTTGATCCTGCAAATAGCCAGAAGTGTATCTTAAGTGGAAGGAGAAAGGACACCACGCTGTGCCAACAGGAATAATGAATTCCTCCTGGGGTTGTTAGGCATGTACTGATTAAAACTCCAACTGCACCTTACAGAAAGAGGCCATTTTGGTAGTTTAAATGGCTAATTTTTTATTATTTCCTCAATAAAGGTAAAGATGGTGCCAGAAGGATCATTAGGAACTGAGGCCTTAATTGTTTCTGAGGTTTTTGCACCCCACAATGACTCACACAGGCTTCACAAATTTGAAACATGAATAGATCCAATGGAAAGTGCAAAAAGACTGGACAATCTGGAGGAATCTCTGACTGCATCCATAAATGAAATCTTTAGGATTTTCAGGGTGTTCAGAGGTAGAGAATTTCAAGCAGAATGGCAATTTTCTGACTATTTTTTCACAGCTGGTAGTCACAAAGATGCAGAACTGTTGTTGGCTCAAATAACGTCCCATTTTGTCATGAGAAAAGTTGTTATTTCAAATTATAACCACGCAACTTTTTTTTTTTTAGCAATTTATAAATCCAAACCAAATGCTCCAATAGCTTTGAAAATACTTTCTAGCATGTGAACATTTTTTCCCCTGTGTCACAGGTTTTACACCTCATCCTTGCAAGGCAAAGCCTGGTCTAGAAACACAGAATATCCTGAGTTAGAAGGGACCCACAAGGATCATCAAAGTGCAGCTCCTGGCTCTGCACAGGATAACCTGTATTTTGATGCTGCAGAGACCTAATCTAAGATCAAATGCAAAGTCTGACCTAACCCTAACCCAGCAGAGGGAGGGAAAGGGGGTTCCCATCTTGCTCTGCACAGTCTGCAGTGAGAGGGAGACCCACCAGCAGGCACAGAGATCTTCCAGTGTCCATGACCATGGGAAAGGAGAAAGTTGAGAAGAAACTCATTGTGAGCAGCACATCAGGAACTTGGGGTTTGGCTTAATGTGGAAAGGCTCACAGGAAAAGTTTGCTTCCAAGTTCATTTCCTTGAGGAAATAGAAGGCCAAGGCCAGGTTGGACGGGGCTCTGAGCAACCTGGTCTAGTTTAAGGTGTCCCTGCCCATGGCAGGGGGTTGGAACAAGGTGATCTTTCACATCACTTCCAACCCAAACCCTTCTCTGATGGTCTAGATTGCAGGTGCTGTACTTCTGCAGCTTGCTCAGTACCCAGGTGGGAACCTGAATGCATGAGACAGGACCATTCAACCAGAAATCTCTATTAATATCGAATTTGTCGCTTACAAAATAAGAAATTATCATCTCTGTGATCCGGAGGTCACCCAGCTAAGCTGGGCTGTGTAACCTGCAGGTTAAACATGCCTGATTATATATGGCTTGTTAGAAGCATGACTGAACTAATTGATGGAAAAATCCTGCTGCACCCAGCTGACCTTATTATTGTTCCCATTAAGAAAAGGTCCCCGCAGAGCAGTGACAGCCAGAGCTTCAGGAGTGTTCTCAGCTCTAATGTGGCATTTTCCCAACACACAGAGGTGTTTCACACAGCAGTCACCCCTCCCAGCATCCTCTTTGAGATGCCAGAGAGGAACCTGCCACCCCTCACAGGGGGGGAATCCTTGGAGAGGTGATGTTGTGCTGGCAGGAGCATTAAAATGCCCCAGGTGGAGCGTGGCTGGATCAGATCAGGATGCAGGGAGATGTGGGGGCTTTAACAGGGGACAAACTGGCTCCAACCTTCCTATTCACGTGGGATCCCTTGACTACAGACCCATTCCAAAGGGGAACAGGCTCTATGTCCAGGTCTCCTGCTGGAAAGTGAACACAGGAAGAATCCAAGCAGCTCTTTCCAGCAAGGCCAGCTGAGAATGAGGTTATGATTTTCAGTTTGCAAATGCTGAGTGTATGCATGGGTGAGAATATAAAGGCTCCCTTACAAAAGGGAGAGAGAGAGAGAGAGAGAAACAGAGCACATTTTACTTATTCTTCAGCTCTATTATACTTTCCCTGTAGGAGGTGAAAACTGGCAATTACTCTTGAAGATGCACAGGTAGGAAGGTGGAACATAAATCAAAATAAAAAGGATCTGAATGCATTCTCCAGTTATTCAGTGGGTATTTATTCAGCCCAGGTGCTCGGGAAGGCTCTTACAAAGAGTCACACGGCACATCACGAGAAGCTTCTCGGGTCTGCTTGGAGTTCCTTGGCAATCAGAAGAAAGGGAGATGAGGAGAAGTGATGATCCCAACCCAAACAAAGCCATTTGGAGAGGGAAAGGTCAGCACAGGTCAGGTTGACATGAACAGTGTTTCTATAAGGTGTAAGTGGTTCACAATAAACACAAAGATGAATTTTAGTGACACTTAAACCAGTTTTATCCCTGCACTCTATGAGGATTTCAAGGGAAGAGAGGACAACACTCACGTGGACAGCATCTGATTTTAAAGACCATATTCTTGCTTCAAAACCCCCAAACCTTTGTTTATTTGAAGGTCAGAATGCAGATGAACTTGCTGGAATTCATATTCATCAGGAAGAAACAAAGTAAGTCCCGGGAAGCCCATTAAAAAAATATAATGTGCTTTTTCCTCAGGAATTACTGTGAAATTGGGTGTCATGTATCTGAATTAATGCTCTAATGGCAGGACTTGAACACTAGGGGAGGATTTACAGGAAATATCTGCTCCTTATCTGATTATGGAAGGAAACCAAAGTCTCACAGCCTGACACTCCAAGGTGGCTTTGCTGTCAACCTAAACCTCCAAAATTAACTATTTATCATTGGATTATAGCAGAGCTCAGATCACTCACATTGTTCAAGCTCAAAGACACTCGGACCCCAAAGGAATAGACCAAAAAAAACCACAGAGCAGGCAGGAAAACACGGAGGGCATACAAAAAGTGAGGTGACCTGAGCAAGAAATACAACACCAGCCCTCAGGCCAGACCTCCAGACAGCAGAGAGGCTGGAAATGGGGCAAACCAGCTCAGGGGCAGATGCTGCTGGAACAAAGCACCTTGAAGAACAGTTTCTGTACAAGAAGTGATGCAGAAGATTGCCAGCTCTCAGGAAATCACTCAAAATGATGTTTTTGGAAGGTGTCTCCTGATGGCAAGTGCAGCAGCTCATCACCAGGAGCCGGGTAGAGGTTGGGGGGGGCTGGAGGGAGCTTTGCAAAGGGGGTTTTATCCTAAAAGCAGGAGCTTGGGAGCAACTGGGAGCATGTCAAGGGGGCACAGGGCACTTCAGGGATCTCAGAAAGGTATCACAGTGCATAGCAGGAGACAAATGGTGAGAGCTGGGTTAGAGGCAGGGGGTGCAGGACCTCCCATTACCCAGCCTCTAATCCTTGCTCCAGCCCTGCTGGACATCCCACCAGCCATTGCTGAGGGAATCCAAAGGATTTATAGCCCAGGTGCTATGCCTGATTGCATTATATTTGATGAAATTAATTATATTATTATTATTATATACTCTTATAAATTATTAAACTGTTCAACGTATGAAAACAGCAACACCAACAAACTGTGTACCCTTACTTTACACAAACTATATACCCTTATTTTGCACAAACTATAGGCCCTTACTCCACACAAACTACATGCCCTTTACAAAATCTTCTGGTCATGATTCAAAAGAACTGTGTCAAAAGGCCAAGGGCAATCCAGGGGGAAAAAAAAATCACAAGACAGCGGCCCTTTTGCATGAAAAACTCCAGCAGTGCACTTGGGGCAGGAAAAGGAGGGAGGTTAAAGTTTAAAAGGCTGGGTTTAAATAATAAAATGATATAAATATCCACCAAAGTGGCTGCTGAGAAGGACTGTGCTGTCTCCCTGGCAGAGCCTGGAGCTGGAGCACTGTGGGGCTCAGCTGGAGCGATGCCTCGGGGAAGGAGCCTCGGGCACAGGCTGGGTGACAGCACAGAGGCAGGAAGACAATAATTGATGTTTTCATGCATGCAGAGCTCTTCTGATGGGATATTTCTAATGTAAATATCTGGGAGACTGGGGACAGCAGCTTATTTTTTTTTTAGCAGCAGGATAAGTGAGATTATTTATGCATGAATGCAATATTACAGCATCCAAACAGCGAGGAGGGAATTCTTTCCCCTCCCTGGTTTAAAGGACGAGGTCACAGCCCTGGCAGATGCTTTTGCAGTGGTCTGGGGTTGCTCCTTGGGGTTTGTGCCACCACCAGACAGCTCAGATAGCTGAAGACCCTCTGCCCTGATTCCTTCTTGGACCCACTGGCCAGGTCTGAAAGATGCAGATTTCCCACCTAAATCCATCTGATTTTTCCTCAGCTGTTTTGAAGAACTCATATAATCTGGTTTCCAAAGCTTATCTCTACTTCCATCAGTGCAAGGCTCCAGGACACCTTGTCATACACCCTACAACTATTAAATAATACATAAAGAACCATCTACACGACACTTGCACGTGGGGAAAATCAAATATCACGAGGCATCAGCATTTGGTAGCTTCTCCATCAATTTAAAAAAGGCCCAAGCTGCCAACCCAGAGAGGGTTTTTTTTAAATATTCTTAATTATTGGGCTTCTCCACCTTTATTTAAAGAGCACAAGGCATCTCAAGTAGAGGAGGAACGTGCCTTTGCCCAAAACAATATGCAGCGTGAAGGAAATTCAAACTGACACAATTTCAAGACGGCAAAGACAAACTGATTTAGCAACTCTGACAGGCATTTATAAGCAAAATAAAATGTGAATCTAATTTTGGCCTACTGCACTGCAATAATGTGCAGCATGGTTTGATGTCAGAGCATGAATATTTCATGTATGAACAGCGTCTTGTTTGGGAGCGAGATGCTTCCAGACACCTGCGAGGGGAAGATCCTGGGAGATGGGAAAGGCTTCACTGCTGCTCCTCAGCGAGCAACCTGAGGGTAACAGCAACTTTTAGCTCCTTATTGACTTCTTAACTGCTCTGCCAGCTGTCAATATGTAAAAGTTCACGAGTAAAAATCACGGCCGAACCTTTAATTCTAATTAACGGCCGTATTGACCGGCTAAGTTTTCCTCTTGCCTCGTGTCACAAAACCACTGGATTTCAGAAGGGTCTCAGCGAGAAAGGACTTCAGCCTTCTGCTTGTAGTAAAAAGCAAAGCCTGAACTCCCCAGCCTCGCTTCTTAAAAGCACATTGATGATGAACAGCCCAGTGAACTGGGGCAGAGTTGGGTATTTACGGTCTCCAGAGCATTTTGTTTTGATTTGCATCGAGTTTCAAGGGTCAGCAGTTTAAGGGCCGGCACAGCCACACTTTCATTTCCTTCATTTCCAATCTGGAGGAAAAAGCATCACCAGGTTACATCTCCAAGAAGAAATCAATCCCAAATTCCACCTGGCAGTTCACCAACGTGTGTAGAAAACCAGCCCAGCTACTGCTGGAGTTTTGCTGAGTTTTGTTACAAAACACTTGCACGGCCCTTCAAGTTGCTCAGTTTGCAGCCTGAAAAAAATGCACATAATTTAAATTACGCTGAATATTCAGTCATGGTAATGACTTAAATATTAGAAGCTCTTTGATGCTTATTTCTGGGGAAATTGCATTTGTCCTTGACCTTTGCTTACTCATTATTTTGTCTACAAATAATTAACACATTCATAATATCATATAAATGCCACTTATTGATACTGTCCCAAGGGCAACTAGTTATCTAGGAGAACATGGACACATTAACATTTACTAACTCATTTAGCTTCTCTTCCCCATTAAACTGAAGAAACCCATTTGTCACATCACCCAGAGATGTATTCTGAGCAGGCAGGGTAGTGGTTTAAGTGTTGTCAGACAGCAGTGACAGTCATTTAAAGGGACAGCTCTAATGAGGGTGGCCATGGAATGACTGCTGCCTGGTGGAACCACCTGGAGATTAAACACAGAGGTTGTAAATATCATTTACTTCCTTATTTTTTCACGTTTTTTTTCCACAGCAAGCGGTGATGTAACTGGAGAAAAGCATCAAATTCACTGTCAGTGACCTGTGCCCACTCGAGAGGGAGATGTTCCCCCAAGGCACCAGCTCAGCAAGGTGTGAGGTCACCCAGGAGTTCAGGTATTTAATCATATTATACAGAATCTCACCTCCAGATCTCGCTGCTCTGTGAGATGTTGAGCATCTCCTGCAGCAAGGCTGAACCCAAGAGCCTGGCAAAGGGGTTTAAGGAAAATTAATAGTAATCCTGTATCCTGTTTTTCCCTCCAGAACACATTCTCCATTATTCATCAACACAACTAAATATTCAGGGCCACTTCAGATTATTTTGAGCATTTTGTTCGCTGCACTTGACTTTTATCTGGGAATTATTTTGAAAGACTTTTCCTAACAAATCTCTGGTAAAACACATGTCAGCACTTTGGCAGGGCTGGCCAATTTTTTAGCGAGCCGGGGTTAAATTTAAAAATGGAAATTGGACTAATTAATTCCTTCAGATGGAACAAGAGGAGGATTTTCGGCACAGGACTAAAATGAAACAATGCAAAAAAGCAACAACTGGCGGCATTCCAGCGAGGAAAAGCACAGGCAGCCCTTCCCAAAGAGTGGGAGAGCAGGCAGGAGCAGGCTCCAGCCTCCCACAGAAATGACCTGGAGAAAGCCACAGAGGAGCAGCAGGCTCTCAGGATGACACTGTGGCATTTTCTCTCCTCAGGGAATGAAAATAATAAGATGTCAAAGGGAGAAGCGATGGATCCTGGCAGGCCTGTCACTGGGGCTGGAGGTAGGAAGGAGTCCTGGGGGTCAGGAATGTGCTCCCTGTCCCTGGATCACTCATGGGACAAATGTGGGAATGGGCAGCACAAGAAAAGGTGCAGAAAGTGGTGCTGGAAATCCAGCTGCACCCTGGTTGAACTGGTTAAAAACCCTGGAATGGTTTGGTTTGGAAGGGAACTTGAAACTCATCTTGTTCCACGGGCACCTTCCACTAGCCCAGGTTGCTCCAAGTCACATCCAACCTGTCCTTGAACTCTTCCAGGGATGGGGCAGCCACAGCTTCTCCAGCTGCAAGTTTGGCCCTATATTATTATATTATTAATAAAATCTGTACTAAAAGTTTGCTGTTTCCAAGGCAGAATCTTCCCATTCAAGCAAAAAGAGAAAAAGTGCTCGGTAAACAGCCAGGGAATATAATCCATGAGGCTCCAACTGGGAAAAAGAAAATGAATAAAGCAAGAAACTGCTACCAGGTTTTCATTTTGTACCTTGACAATAGAAGAAGGAACAGAAGTGAAATATAATAAGTGAGTAAGAAGCAGGTGATGTAAGGAATCAATACACAAAGTTATCAAATAAGCAAAGCTGTCTGCTAGAACAGACCATCTGACAGATCCCACTGGAGGACAACCTACATTTCAGCATTAAAAAAAATAAAAAATCATAAGCAGCCCTGGGCAAAACACAGATTCTTCCCTGCTAATGTTGATTTAAAATATGTAAATGCATTCACAAGCTGGAAGGTGTGGAGAATGATTGTTAAACGTGCAGAACGGTGACCATTAAAAACAATAGAAGCAAGTGCATAAAGGAAGACAGTTTTCCAGTTTGATTTCTCTCTGTGCACCATGGAAACCTCTCTCTGAGCTTCATCATCAAGTTCAGCTCAAGACATAAAATAGGCAAAGTTTTACCTTCCTTTTTATTTGGATAACGGGCAGAATTTCCCCTAATGTGCTTTTTCAAAACAATATGAATGTTTGTCAATCCATAGAAGTAAACTCACAAACTCCTCACAAATCCCAAATTATCCATTACAAATTCTCAGCTTCTCTTTTAGGGAAAAGTGGTGAAAAAGGCTAATCTGAAGATGAAGTACAGCAAGAGTGTGATTTGCCCAGCCCTCCCTGCTTAATATTCCTCTCCTCTGGCAGGACGTGCCCGGAAAACGCATCTGGAAGTGTCCAGGGTCCCTGACAAGTTCCTGACAGCAGATGGATGGATCAAATCCAACACCTGGAATACAGAGTGCTGAGGTTCAGCAACGAGAGGCTGAGTGACAGTGGCTGAGGAGATGAAGGGCCAGGGGACCTTGGCAGCACCGAGTCGCCTTTCCCTTCATGGGCAGGATAATAAATGAGGTGACAACAGCAGGAATTCATTTCCAGCTCGGAATATCGGTCCTAAAAAAAACCCTCATAGTGCTTTTGTATTTGTGTTTGCAGCATTGGTAACGTGTGGGAGGTTGTTGAGGCTTCATGAAACTCAGCTGTGACCGAGGATTGGGAGGGTCTGTGCTCCCGTGTTTGGGAGCTGGGAATACTCTCCTGCATCACAAAATCCAGCCCACTCATCCTACCAGCACTTCACTGCCTTCCCAAAGCCATCACAGCCACCTCAAAGACAGTTTAATGATTTCTGAACATGTTCAGATTCAGAAAAGGATAAGAAAGTGTTCAGATATGTAATATGGCCTAAAGAGCCAGAGGATTATAAAAAATAGAGGGAGGAAAAACAAAGCATTTCGGATCAAAGCACATTTTCTGCTCTGACCACCTTGTTCAGTGTAGCTTGGAGAATATTTAATAATTTGATCTCTTGTATCATTAGCAAAAATAAACAGTCTCCTGGATGAATTCTCAGGAGTGTCCTGTTTCACTGACATTTTCCACCCGGGAAAGAAACTGTTTAAAGGAAAGTTTGCAGAAAGCAACACTTCTCTGAACTACTGCTCATCCCTGTCTCTAATGCAGCCTCCTCCCTGTAAAGCCCAGCCTAACTGTGCTCTGTCTGCCACGCTTCTATTTTCAGCTAATAGATGGAGCCATTTGCAGCAGTGGAATATGAGGAGCCATCCAAAACGGACACACATTTCCTGCTTCTTTTGCAACCAACTAATTCTCCTTCCCTCCATATCCTGCCTGTCCAAATGACATCCTTCCTACAAAGCAGCTCCAAGACCACAGGACCATTAAGCAATCAAACCATGGATGCTCATTATCTGCTTCTCCTCCTGCTGTTTACTTTTTTGGCCTCTGTTTGCCTTTTCTTCTCAGCTTACACAATATTTGGGTCAGCACCTTCAGCTCTTTGAGTTTTACATTGTCTCACACACCCTGGCAGGTGTTGTGGGAAATGCATCTATTCCAGTTGGATTACTTATTTATAAAGATTTACAAACATTACACAGAAGTCAAAACAGCCTTGGGATACTTGGCCAACTGTAGCTCACAAATAGCCAACTTTAGTTCTCCTTTTCAGATTATATGTTTGATTTAAGAGGATTCCCTTTTTTTTTTCCTACAAAAGAATCCAGAAAATGAAAAAGGGCATGGAGTGACAGGACAGGGGGAATGGCTTTCCACTGCCAGAGAGCAGGGTTAGATGGGATATTAGGAAGGAATTCTTGGCTGTGAGGGTGGTGAGGCCCTGGCACAGGTTTCCCAGAGAAGCTGTGGCTGCCCCTGGATCCCTGGAAGTGTCCAAGGCCAGGTTGGAGCAACCTGGGCTAGTGGAAGGTGTCCCTGGCCATGGCAGGGAATGGAATGAGATGATGTTTAAGGTCCCTTCCAACCTAAACCATTCTGGGATTCTATGAAGTTATTTTTTCTAGTCCTGAGTTAATCCTGTGGGAAATCACTGGAATTTTTTTTCCCTCAACTAAACACCTAAGTCAGCTCATGCTCACCTGAACCTCAGTTTACTTTAGCAAGGCTAAAGAAATAAAGCAGCCCATCAATTATTTAAAGAGTTTGGCCCTGAACCTGGGTACAGAATCTTCCACAGCCAGAGGCTGGGACAGAGGGAAGTGGCTGGAAAAGAAAATACATGAATTGGCTTTTAAAGCGAAAAGAGTCATTTTGGTTGAGGATGAAGGATGCTCTGAGCACACAGCCAGGATGAATCCAAACCCAGATAATCAGGGAATGTTCCTTTCCACTGTGGTGGTGCCCTCAGTTCAACCACCTCCACCAGCAACCACCTCCCAGAGGGATCAGAGCTGGACACTGGGGTCCAGAAGTGGGATAACTTCCCATTCCCCTTGTCCTGTCACTCCATGCCCCTTTTTTTTTTTTGGTCTGGATTTTTTTGCAGGCAAAAAAAAAAAGGAATGCTCTGAGATGAATGCTGAGGGAGGGGTGATGGTGTCCCCAAAATCACGGCCATGGGTTAGACCTCAGGGTGGCTGAGCCTCAGCCCTGGCTCACATCCAGCTCCATCACCTGGGACCTTGGCAGCAGAGCTGCTGAAATACAGATGTAGGAATTCAGAAAAGCACAGGTATATAATTATAGATGTAAAAAGGATCCTCAGTGATATAAAAATAGAATTAGAGCTATTACACCAAATCTTTGTCCTCACAAGAAGTGGATTGCAGGGGAGAAATGCATTCTTCTGTTCCATGGAATTTAATTAGTTGCTAAATTTAGATTCTGTCAGTAAAGTTGTAGAGGATTCACTGCAGTTGGATTTAAATACTGCCTGATATTTTATATTTTACACAGTGCTAATGGATGACATTAGTTAGTAGAGATATTGTCAAGTATTTCTCTGTGAATGCTTAGGTTTATTCATAATGTTTTAGACAGCTAAATCATATTTGATTGCATTTTAAAAAAATATACTTTCAGTCCCAGCTATTGGTAGTTTTAAAGCAAGTATTCAGTGAGACTCTGAATCCCAGGAGTTGGCAAAGACTGATCTAAAGCAAAACCACAGGTGCAAAAATAATTAAATCTGTTTTAAGCATAAAACAGCTATGATGATGCAATCCATGGGGAGGTAGGAAAAGTAGTCAGTGTTAAAATTTGTCCTCTGTCATAAACTTATTTTTTTCAATAGCTCCCTACCCTAAAATTAAAAAAAATTGGGTAAAGCTTGGTAGAAATTTAAGTGCTTAAACACCTCTGTGTCTCTGACCATCTTGGCACGTGCATCTCAGTTCTTCATCTCCAATAAAACAGCTCACAACCAGCTCAGGAGAATTCCAGGAGGATAATTAAAGACCTGAAATTTCAGGTCTATTCAGACACTTCAGTAAAAAGGGTCAAACAAGTTCTCCAGTTTGATTCAAACTGCAGAACTTCACAAGGTATTTTCTCCTGGAGACGTTGGGTTTAACCACAGTCTGGCCTAAATTTTCAGAGCCTTATGCAAAAGTCACTAAGACAGACATTATCTGCCATTTCAGGCTGCTGCAGTTTGTGAAGGATTTTAGAAATCCTCAAAGAGCATTTCCCCCACCTTCTTTTTTTTCAATTTTTTTTTGTTGTTTTTATTGAGCAGATTCACACAGCCCAAATTACTCTGCAAGGTCTGTGACACACGGGGTTCATATTCCAGGGGCTGCCAGAGAGAGAAGCTGGATGGGCCAGGACTGGAAATGCCATTTGAAAATGTGACCCTGAAGTTTATTTTTGACAGATGGGATTTTCCAGGTAGCTGAGCTATCTCTGTAATATCTGAACTCAATTTAAGTTTGATCTATAAGATTATTTTCATTCCAACCCCTTTGGACACTTGCAACAACAATATTTCCCTTCTCCCTACACGAATTTAATTTGGTCTTGCACTGCAACTCTGCTTAGAAAGCTGTTTAGTGGCAATGTTTCAGAAATATGAATCAAATTTTCTTGAGGGAAATAAAATTAGCCATCTAGGAAAGGATAATCCACTTTTCTAGGGGCAGTAGTTCCATATTTTAGGTAATGGCTCTAAAATACAATAATAATCATAATAATAAAATGGCTCTGAGATACCGTGTGTGCTGATAGCAAACAGGCAATCAGAGCAGTCTTGCTGTCTCAGGATAAACTGGGAATGATTGGAAGCATTGCCTGGTCCACACACCTGTATATTTACACCACAAATCTCAGAGCTTCCTGACATTATAAAATAAAGGAAAAAGACGGGAATGTAAGAGCTGAGGGTTTGGTTGCAGACAGCTTCAAACATTGATCTCCTAGAGCACATGTTGCTTTTAAACAGAATATATCATCATGTTGTTCTGTTTTCTGCAGAAGGGAATCTCCAGCTCGTACCTAAACCTGTGATGAGAGCAGGTGACCTGCTTTGGGGGGGGTTTTTCCCCCCAAAGAGCAAATGCAGCTGTACCAAACTGCTCCCTACCTGCAAAGGTGCTCTGGGCAGCTGAGTCATCTTGCCAAGCTCTGCAGAGCCTTCCTAAACTTCAGAAGTGCAAGTTCAGAGCTCACAAAACTGCCTGACGTGGCCAAACCCACGCAGTGACACTGTTCAGCAGTTACCCAACCCTGCACATTTTCTGAGGCCCTCTCGGGGCAGCTTTGCAGCACCATCCATCCCCCTCCAGCTATTTGCTTTCTCAGGCATTGTTGCAGGTTTAACTCCCATGCCCTTGAGGCTGATTAAGCCAATTACCAAATGCACAACCAGCTCTCCAAGACGAAAAGTGCTCAACAACTCCAGTTTAAATCCAAGTTCCAGGAGCTGCTGATGGTTGCAAACAAGGTGACCCTTCTAAAAATCCTAAAAGACTCACACCAGACAGACTGTCAGCTTGGGGCATCATCTCTTCTCATCTCAGCTATGTCCTGCCTACCAACATGCCAAATAATTTGGCAACTAAAAGAGGACTGGAACCTTCACAGGAACTGGGATCATCTGTCAGTAAAGGAGGCAGAATCAGAATAAAGGGCAGGAGCAAAATCAGGGCCAGGAAGATGTGGGGCTGCAGCCCTCCTATGGTCACTGCTCTAAAATAGGAGTGTTTCTGAGGTTTCTGGTTTTAAACAGCCTGCATGGGTTTCAGAGCAGTGTATGGACAAAGTGCTCTGTCAGCCCAGACCAGATGGGAGAACCCATCATGGAATCATTGTGGCTGGAAAAGCCCCCTAAGATCATCGAGTCCAACTCAGCACAGCCAAGGCCACTGCTGAAATACGTCCCCAGATGCCACATCCACATGCCTTTTAAATCCCTCCTGGGATGGTTATTCAACCACTGCCCTGGGCAGCCTGTTAATTTGGAGGTGATCAAATATTTCCTCACTCCTTTCCAGTGGCAAATACTTTAGGTGTGGTTACACGACCTGTAAATGTTACTGGACACACCATGCTCACAGCTTGTTTTCTGTCACAGTGTGAGATAAAATGTAGAGGATATGAAGCCTTTTTAATCAAATCCCTGTTTTTTTATGGACCTCCACTAAAAAAAAAAAATCTGCTAAACCAATGGCATTACGCTCCCATAACACCAACAGGCTGAAGGGTTTTTATTCCCCTTTTCAAGCCATTCTTAGTGAAGTACCAAGAGTGCAAACCCCAGTCCCAGCCAGCTGGCTACACTTTCATCATCCCCTCTGGGGATGAAGGACATGCCTGTTCCTAACCCTCACTTGTGGGAAGCCCTGGGCCTCTGAGACCACCCCATTCCCACACTCCATTTAGCTGAGCAAGCGAAGCTGGGAACCCATTAATTTGCTGTGTGAGTTATAGTTCCCTGCAGCACCTTTTGTTCACTGTCAAGGTTCTGCAACAATGACGAATGCAGCTACATTCAGCCCCAAACTCCAGAATTTGATATACTAAATCATTGCAGATATTAAATGTCTCGGCGATAAGCCTGGCAAATGAATTCCTCTGGAGCCCACACTTCTTGCTGCACACGAGGCAGGAGGGACTCCACATCCAGTTCCCTATTGTTTCGTGGAAAATGATGCAGTTTGGTAACACTGACACTCCCTGGAAAGAAACCAGAACCCCAGGAAAATTCACCCACAACTTCCAGTGGCTACTAAAGGAGCTGCAAATCCACCTGGATAAGCCAGGCAGCAGAAGGCAGGGAGGGACATCAGGAGCTTCCCAATTCCTGCTTTAATAGCAGTAGCTGGACATGCAGATAGAATTCCCACTTACCCTTGTAAATAAACAGAAAAGGCTGCAGCAAAATAAAGAAACAGGGGCACACAGTCAGAATGCTTAAACAGCAAGACACTGGCAGGTTTTCAGTCTTACTCTTACCAACCTCACTATTAATCTTTTTAGTTTAAAAAGACCTCTTTCCTCCAGCCCCAGCACACTGCAGTCAGGAGAGCAAATCTCACCTCAACTCATTTATAAAGAACACACAACTTTTCAAAGCAATCCTCGACCAAAGCACATCAAGGCATGAAGAGGGTGGAACAATTGCTACCTCATTTTTAATTTCTCCAAATTGCCATCAGATAGATCACAGTGGTTTGCAGCAGGAAGATTTTGCAGGCTTCATAAACAATGGAGGTATAACCCATTATCACACAAGTACAAATTAGTTTGACCTTTCCAGCTTTGTCAGACAAGGCTTCCTTTTTTCCACTCGACTAGAGAAAATATTGAGTCAGTCCTTGTCCTGTGCTCTTCCTTCCCAGATGTATTTCACTAGTGTTTTTTCCCCTAAATCTGCAATTAGAAGAGATCCATTAAACTCTGAATTCACCAAGGAATTCTTTGGCTCAAACCAAGACATTTCTGGTCCTCCCTAGGAGAGACCCAACCCTTGGTGTTGCTCCATGTCTGCTCTTCCCATCTCTGCCTCCTTGGTAAAATAATATGTGATATGGTCATTTAAATATTCCCTGTTAACAATATGAAAATGTTGCCGTGGCAGCAGAGATCATCAGAGAACCCCAGAATGGTTTGGGTTGGAAGGGATCTTCTAGTTCTACCCCTTGCCATGGGCAGGGACACCTTCCACTAGCCCAGGTTGCTCCAAGCCCCATCCAGCCTGGCCTTGGACACTTCCAGGGATCCAGGGGCAGCCACAGCTTCTCTGGGTAACCTGTGCCAGGGCCTCCCCACCCTCACATCCAAGAATTTCTTCCCAATATCCCATCTATCCCTGCCCTCTGGCATTGGGAAGCCATTCCCTGTGTCCTGTCCCTCCATCCCTTGTCCTCAGTCCCTCTCCAGCTCTCCTGGAGCCCCTTTAGGCACTGGAAGGGGCTGTCAGCTCTTCCTGGATCCTTCTCTTCTCCAGGGGAACCCCCCCAGCTCTCCCAGCCTGGCTCCAGAGCAGAGGGGCTCCAGCCCTTGGAGCATCTCCAGGGCCTGCTCTGGACTCTCTCCAGCAGCTCCATGTTTTTCCTGTGCTGAGGACCCCAGAGCTGGACATGGTGCTCCAGGTGGGGTCTCACGAGGGCAGAGAGGGAAGGATGCTCAGTGCCTTCCATCCTTCATGCCCACAGCCCTTATCCCTGCCCACTGCAGCACACCTTGATGCCCATGGAAACTCAGATCTCTTCTGCCACGTGGATTTAGGGACTGGACCAACACCAGGTTATCCTTAACATGCACATTCCCAGAAAACCTTCCTGGGTGTCACCAAGGAGGAGAACAGCACACACACAAGTGATCCCTTATGCCAGGCACCTTCCAGGAAAACTTCCCTGCCCAAGCTGTGCCCTCACTGCTCCTGGACATGGATCCCTGCAAAGTTTAAAGTCACTCCTCATGAATAATTGCTGCTTTTTATCAGCCAGTCAGACTGTGCTCGATCCAACAGAGGAATCCTCTTGTTCTCTGGATCATCCTGTGTGGAAACCAATGGAGCTGGGGAGGAGCAGGGAGAGGGTAATGCTGGGACAGCCACAAAAACTGTCCCTGTCAGCCAGAATGGGGGAGGATCTGCTGCATCCAGGTGTGCAAGGAAGGATGGATAACTCTGGATGGAAAAAGAAGAGGGGAAATGAGGGGCAGAACAGCTCGGGGGTGGGGGGAGGCAGCAGAGAATCCTGACACCAAAGAAAGGAACGTGGCAGGGAGAAAATTGAGGCATTTTCATGGCGATCCCTCAAAATTAGGAATGCTGAGAAAATCCTACTGTCGAAATCGTGCCTGGGGTTACAGGAACAAAATCCAGCTAAAAATCTGCAAGCTGGCCCTGGCTCTGTCCCAGAGCTCCCAGCACTCTGGGGCTGGCTGTGGGTGCTCCCGGCTATGGGACGCTCCGGATGGGAGGGATGCTCTGGAGGCAGGGATGCTCCGGAGGCAGGGATGCTCCCGGGATGCAGGGATGCTCCCGGGATGCAGGGATGCTCCCGGGATGCAGCGCTGTGGGCTGAGTGCTGCCACCCTGTGGGACCAGTGTCACTCGTGCCTGTCACTGCCGAGGTGCTCAGCCACACACCCCAGTTTTGGAAACGGGGGGTTTGGAAGCCCAAACAACCTGTTCCCGGAAAAGCACAACACACCCAAATACCCCTGACAGTTAATTCAGGAGCTGGATTTAGAACAATTCAAAAATAGGATTTAGAACAAAAAAAAAGTTCCTGAATTCTGACCAGAATAAGAAGAAATGTTGTAATTCAGCCTAATTTGCAAGTCAAAGGTAACGATCTGCTGTGTTTACACAATCCCTGTTTACTCCCACAGATCAAGGCCTGGATTGAAATCCCGTTTGTACGTGGCTAAGAGCTGCTGCTGTTGGAAATCACTCTTCTGCTGTACTTCATATTTCATTCATTTCAGCTTCCAGCTATACATGCACAACAGAGGGCATTATACATCTCCCTAATTGAACAATACAGCTCAATTAAATATGAAAAGTCATTCTTGGACTAAAACCCTCTTAGGCAAATGTTCTGCTCTTATGCTAAGTAACTCTTTTTATAAAGCTGGGACTTGAGTGCTGCTCAGTTTTATTTATTTTTTAATTTATTATTTTTTTTCAAAAGACTGGGAGACTAAGACCAAGAAGATTCATCCATTCATTCATGACAAGAAGAGACAGAGTTTTGACTCCCTTTTACAAGAGCAGCAGAGGGGTTTGAGCAGAGTTCAGTTTTTCTACAGATCGTTCATTAACAGAGCCCAGGAAAGGGAAAATCACCCAAACCATGGATCAAGCTGGAGAAAGATCTCTCTGCTCAAGGTTTTATAGCTCTAGCTGGAAAGATGGAAAAATGAGAGATGAGAACCACTGACCCAGAGCAGGGAAAGCCCTGGGCCCTCCCCAGCCTCAGCATCCTGGGGGCTCTCCCACATGGCCAAGTGGGTTTTCACACTCCTATCACTGGGAGCACAGAGATGGGAATGTGTTTAATTGTTTGACTATAACACTGTTTGTAAGTATTCTCAAATAAGGAGTTGAATAAACCCTGCACATACAGATGGGTTAAAAAAAACCCAGGTAGGTTATTGCTACTCAGCACTATTCAGATTAAATTACCATCCATAATACAGGTTTTACCAATACAAACCCCAATTTTGCTATTTGTTCCCTTTCTTAGTCTTCCAATTGACTAAAATGACCTGCTAAGCTTTATGCAGATTGGGTTTAAACACCACAGATCTTCCTGGGCTAAAGATTTATATAAATGAAGTATAAACACAGATTTTGTCTGACAAAGTTCTTACACTGATAGAACTGCTGGAAAAATAAATCAGTCTAGAATTAAAAGCAGCTCAGGACTAACTTGTCTCCTGAAAATCTGGAGGAAGCCAAGCCTAAAAGTTGGGTCTTTCAACCACATCTTGGCTCAGCAAACACCGGTGGGGAAAGCCCAAATGTGGGGGTTAATAACAGTTGTGTCCACTGAGCCTCACTGAAACCACTGGAAAACCAAAGAGGAGGAAAGGTGCTGAAGTACCATCCTAATGTGTAGTAAATATATTTTAGGAGAGCTTGGGACTGGATATATCCAAATTTTTATTCATTAAAAGATGTTTGGCCACATCTGAGACACCTCCAGCAAAACCTTTTAAGTGACAGAGTATCAACTGCTGATCAACTGGTAGAACCTCATTTTTGAAACCTTGAGTTCTTTAAGTCAATAAAAAAAAATAATCCCTGTAATTTAAAAAATGAAATGGTTGTAGATTCTTTTTTTTGGGTCTCCAAAACATTTTTTTGGAATAATGCAGTGAGGCCACATGCTGGTACATCTATGCTGTAATTATGTACCTAAGCAAAAATCCCAATTTCCTTTGCAGGAAGGAGGCAAAACCTGCTCCTTGTGCTCTGCCTTCCTAAAGCTGAATTCTGCACATGAGACTCACTGGATTGTTTTCCAGATACTTTGACCTTGTTGTTCTGAGGGCTTGATTTTCATTGATTTCACCCAGCAATTAAAAACACCCCAACAAATCTTTCTCTTTCTTGGTGTCATGTTGAAGCAGATTTTTTTTATCCTGCAGATTAAGATAAAATGATTGTATCTGGGGAATGGCAAAGAATGAAGTTATTTCCCAAATACAACACCCTGTTCAGTGTATAAAATACTCCTCTCTTGGTTCATAATGAATGTGAAGCTCATTTGTATTTAGATTACAAGCAGATTTGACACAAGAGCTTCTGTTTTAACATCCCCAGTTTTGGTGGATGATGGGAGGGGACAGGGAATAGTTGTGCACTGGTGTGAAACACTAAATCAGTTGGGTGTCATCATCATACATTTGCCTTGCTAATAATAAAAAGAATGAATCACTACTGTCCTGATATTCCTATTTATACCTGAGTAACCAGTGCAGCAGATAACAGGGAAGATGTGTGCAAGTTTAAATCTTGGCAGCACGCCTGGGAGAGCCTGGGAGCTGACATTTGTGGGTTTGGGGTGATTCATGGCACTTTGCTGTGTTTGTGATTACCTTCCTGTCAGGGGCTGCACATCACTCACACACCAAGCTGCAGACTCCCAATTGCTGCATGGGAAGGAAAATTCCCAACTGTTGCACCAAATCCTCTTCAAAGGGAGGCTCATCCTCTGTGTAACCACGGGGCTGAACACCAGGGCAGCAGCAGCATCAAAGGGAGTGTGTGAACTGCTGTTACAGGGGGGTTATGGGGTCATTTCAGGCCACAGTGGGAAGAAACCCCAGACTTGCTCTAATCTAAAAATAGATCTGTGATGATTTATGGACTTTCAAACCCAGCAGAGTACTTCTAAGGAGTAGCATCTCCCCTGGCAGGGCCTGCACAGCACCAGGGCTGTGCCCACCCCTGCCCCTGATGGGGACCAGCCACCTCCATCATGTCCCAGCAAATATAACTCAGAAAGACCACCAGAGCAAATAAAAAGGCAATTTAGTTATCTGATGGTTAATCTTTCTTCACTCTGCCTTGTCTTTACCTCTGATTTTTAAATATTGTTTTAAATTCAGTTAACTACACAGAACTGTCAGACAAAGCCAACTCCTCAACCCAAGGGAAATAAATCACATGGCACCAGAATATCTACAAAATTATTCTGAAGTTTTGCATCTGTGGTAGAAATTTTTGACGAGCTCAGCCCTGCTTTCTGGATGTCCCTGATGGGGTAACACAGGAGTGAATTTGAAATCAAAGAAATGGTAATCCAAATAAAAAAAGACTTGGATGGCAACAAGAAACACTTTCCCTGCACGAGGAGGTGCAAGTTTGAGAACCAAGGAGGGCTCTCTCACCAGCTGTTTGGTGTCTGCCAGTGCTGCTGTTCCTCCCTCTCCAACAAGGGCTGAAAATCAGCACGCAGGAATCAAACCCTGGAGGGATTAACACTGGAAATACAACTCAGGTCACCCCAGGGAAGGGTGGCTGTGGTCTCAGAGACCACCCACCCCAGAGGGCTTGTGCCACACCACAGCCAAAGGTGTCCTGTGGCTCGGGGAACAGGACACGTCACCACTCGCCTCCTCCCAGCACACCGAAGACACACTTGCCTTCCTCAGACACCCCTGGTGAGCTCAGGTGAGAGGCTGAGGAGCTCCAGCCACCACTGTTACCCCCTGGAAAGTCAGGGTTTGAAGGGTTGCATCATCCCATCACGTTTGCCTCGAGGCTGCTGGCAAAGGTGAGCTGCTCTCCCGCTGTCATTCACATTCCCAACACACACCCTGTCACTGCACAGAACAGCACGGGCTGAAAATTCTGGGAACGCTGGATGGGCTACAGAGAGCTCAACTCACTGCAGAAGGTATGGATGGCAGAACTTCCAGCTCACCAGAGTTTAGCCAGGATCATTCAACTCCAGCTCCCTGCAGGCACACCCTGGCTCCCTGCAGCCCTCACCACACCAGTGCTGCCTCCAGGCTATGGGCACACGGGGCAGGAGACCCTGGGAGCCTCCCAAGAGGTGGTATTTACAAATACACACCGAACAGTGTCTGGCGTGGCTTCCTGAGAAGGGTTAGTTCACTTGACCCTTCCTGAAATGAAGTAAAATCTCGTGAGAGGGATTCAGCTCTGCCCAGAGTTCAGCACAGGAGGGAGAGGTTGCTGCACGCCGGTGGAAGCCATTGTCTAGAGAAGCCTGCTTTGGGAAAATTAGCAGCGTGCACACCTCTAAATGAGGCTGTACGGCAAGTAAAAGAGGGATTAGCCATGTAAAGTAAGTCCTTTTGGTATTAGATTAAAGAGGGGAGGTGACTTTGAAGGATTATTCGAGAGCCATTTAAGCAGTTTTCAGGGACTTACAAACGCGGGATAAAAATGCAGCTGCTCGGGTCCAGAAAAGAATAAAAATCAGTGTCCTGGCCAGGAAAGCAGCAGAAAAGGCTTCTGGAGGGACCACCTGGCTGCCCCCAAGTGCAGACCCCCCCACCCCGCTGCCCACGATCGGTACCGGCCACGGTGCGGCTGGAGCATCACCTGCACACCCGGGCTGGAGCTGCTGCAGGGAGCCAGAGGCACCGGGGAAGGGGCTCCCACCGCCACGATGCCACTGGGATGGGTCACAGCACCCGCAGCCCCACGGCGGGTGGGAGGGCAGCCGTGCACACCCTGCTGGACACCGGGTCGGGAAGGACCTTTGGAGCAGCACGAGCGTTAGAACCGGAGCCTTACACCGGTCCCTGCTCTCACCTCAGTGATTCATCGGCTGGGATGCAGGTCCTGAACTGAGCCATGGAAACGGGAGGATGCGCCAGCACAAACACAAAAACTGACTTCTCTCCCCAGCCGAACGTTCCCCTGCTTCCCTGCACCTCCGGGCGCCTCATCAACATGCTGGCTCTTAATCCTTTGCCCACATTAATCCAGCGAGTGGAAATGAATACGTGGCTACGAGACATCAGGCGGCTTTATCGAACCCCCCTTGCAAAAAAAAAACCCAAACAAACCTCTTTTGCTGAGCCTAAAAGGTGACGGATAATTAGTATGTAAGATACCAACTATTCCCACTTGTTATGCAAGCAGCATCCTTTAATTTGTAGTTTAGAAAGCAAGTCATTCCTGTCTGGGATAAATAAAACAACACGCTGCAGTATGTTGCTCACGACACGGGAGCAGCATCCGCCTGGGGAAGGCAAAAGGAGCTTCAACTCCAGCCGCGTTAGCCAGCAAAAAGTTCTGCGTGCGTGTGTGTGTGGCAGCCTGGCGGGAGCATCCCTGCGCATGCAGGGAGGGAAGGAGGGATGGAGGGAGGGAAGGATGCTCCCGGTCCCGCCGCTCCCGCTCCCGATGCCCGGGGGCAACGCACCGACCCCCGCCCCGAGCCGACTCCGAGGACCCCGCACACAGCCCCGCACAGAGCTCCGCCCGGCCGGGAGCCGCGGGGGGACTGCGGGGAGCCCGGCGGGGCAGGCACCGCGTCCCTCCGGCCCCGCATCCCCGCCGGCTCCCGCAGCGCGGCCGCGCTCTCCTTCCCCCGAACCGCAGCCTTTCCTAATTTCCTTATTTATTCCTATTTTTTTCTCCCCCTTTCCAACCCCCCCTCTCTGCTCCCGGTGCCGAGCCGCGCTCACCTGTGCGGGCGGAGGGGGGGGGACATGCCCTGCCCTGCCCTGCCCTGCTCTGCCCTGCCCGGCGCGGCTCCGCGGGTGCGGGCGCTGCTCCCGCAGCCCCGCTGTTCTCCCGGCGCTCCCGGCGTTCCTGCAGCCCCGCGGTGCTCCCGGTGTTCCCGCAGCTCCCGCAGCCCCGCGGCCGCAGCATTGAGCGGCAGCGGCGGGGGCCGGGCGGGCTCCGCGCAGACCCCACCCCCGGCCCCGCCGTGCGCGGGGGGCGGGCGGCGGAGCGGCGGCGGCGCGGCTGCGCTTAACCCTTCGCTGCCCCTTCGCTGCCCCTTCGCTGCACCTTCGATGCCCCTTCGGAGCCCCGCCGGGCCCCGGGGCAGCGCTCGGTGCCCGCCCGCGGGTGTGCGCGGCATCGGCGCGGTCCCCGACCCGCGGGCAGCATCCTTTCCCCTGCCCCGTTCCGCGCTCCTGCAGCCCAGGTGCTGCTCCTCCCGCACCTGCGGGATCCTCCGCGGCAGCCCCGAGCCTGTTCCCGTCCCGCTCCCCGCGTTTCCCGCATCCTCGCCCAGTCCCGGTCCCGCTGACGGCAGACCTTGGAGTCCCAAATTACCGCTAGCGGCTTTTTTGCCCTCCGGTTTTAATCCCAAATTTGCCGTAATTGTCTCGCTCTTCCAAGGGAGCCTTTCTCCTCACCCGCCTGCTCGCTCAGCCCTTTGCATCCACCTCCTGCTTTCGTTCCCTTCCCGATCCTCCTCGTCCAAGAAATGAGTGTCTCGTGCAGGGAGATGAGGAGCCGGAGAGCGGAGCACACCTGGGTACCAGCTCTGTCACTTCCAAGCCCTTTTGGCACCCCTGTGCCCAGGGATGCCCCCAAACCTTCCACAGGATCCCTCATCGGGGTCTTTACTTGCAACCACAACGCAAATGATGAGCCGCGAACTGCTTTCAGAGTCGCAAGTTTAGGCTTAATCAGCAGCACACTGTAAAGGCACAAAGAAAAGAAAAAGAAACGTATTCAGGAGTGAGGGTGGGACCTACCTGTGCCCCCGTCCCGAAATCCTGTCCCGGGAAATGCTCTTAAATGCCTGTGCAAAAAAAAATGCCTTCCAGTGCAAAGAGGGTATTCAGTCTTAACTGTGTGTCCCCTGGGTTTTGAGGGATTAAGTGAAACTCTTATTATGTTTAATTATCTCTAGAGTTGCTCTCTGTGCTTGCTGCCTTGCTTTATGGTTTAATAAACTGCACATCGATATAAACTGAGTGACAATTAACGTTAGTGCAGGTTGGATTCGTGTTTATTGCTGCTTTACAGGTTCACCTCGACATTCTTTCACTCAGATGTTTCATTGCCATCTATCAGAGCCTCTTTATTAGTGCAGCTCCCCACTCCAAATGGATTCAAAAGGCTCCAAAAGGATCCAAAAGGCTCCAAAAGACTCCAGAAGGTTGGGAAGCAGCCTGAGCAGCACAGGAGGGTGGCTGCCCTGGTGGAGACCCCAAGCTCAGCCCCATGCAGGGCTCAGCTCTGTGGGTCCAAAGGCTCAGCTCTGTGGGCAGCAGCACATGGAGCAGTGAAAACACAGTGGAGCATCTCCATGGGCTGGGAATAATGGAGCATCTTTAGTTGGCCCAATCCTGAGCAGCCTCTAAGTACCACTACCCTGGTGCCTTGGGAATGCTCAGCTGTTAAAATCCCATAGAAATGCTCAGATCCCCTAAAATCCCATAGAATCATTATGGTTGGGTAAGACCTCCAAGACCTTAATGATGGAAGGTGGCCCTAAAGAGAGTCCACTGCTCGTGGAGAGGGCAGGAGGGGCCAGTGCTGCCTTCCCTGAGTCCTACTGAAGGTTTAAGGTTGGACCCAACTGCAAATCAAAGTCTGGAGGAGGCAGGAGTGTTGCACTCGAGCCACGTGTGAAAGAATCCCCTTGTGCCATGAAATGTTATATAAATGTTGGGTATTATTTGTGTAATCTCATCCTGATTTATACAGGAGTGGAGCCTGCTCAGCAATCCAAAGCAAAGTTGAGCGCCAAGTGTTTTCAATTTGGGAGTGCCTGTGTCTCCAAGGTCACCTCATCAATCCTGGCACCGTGGCACGGCGCTGCCAATCTGCGTGGGGTGTAATAACTCTGGAGGGAAATCAACGCTGGAAGTGCTTCCGAAATTTTTCAAAGGGAACATGCATTGAATACATCATCGTCATAACCCATCTGAGCGTACAACATCCAGGGGAAAAAAAACATCACCCACCTCGGCTGGGTGGCAACCAAGAGCAAATCAGATCTGAAAGGTGAAGGCAGGGCAGCGGTGTGAGCAGACAGATGGCTTCCTTGAAAAGCCTTTTGGTCGTGCCACCTCCCCTGCACACCTTATAACTCACCCCTGAATGAACAAGCAAACCAGGTC
The DNA here is from genome assembly GCF_003984885.1 of Neopelma chrysocephalum. Classification (NCBI taxonomy): domain Eukaryota; kingdom Metazoa; phylum Chordata; class Aves; order Passeriformes; family Pipridae; genus Neopelma; species Neopelma chrysocephalum. The sequence continues at coordinate 15,919,449 of NW_020897809.1, read as the reverse complement.
ACCTGCTTTTTTTTCTCTTTTTTTTTTTTCTTTCTTTCCCCGAACGAATCCACAAATAAGGCCAAAGGTAGAAGAGTCAACAATCAAAGCCTGCGGTTTAAAATTCAGACACATTCCTTTGAACAAATAGTCTAAAATACTTCATAAATCTGGCAAGGAAAACTGCCTGGCGGGTTTTTAAGCTCGGTTGTAACAGTAAAGCTGACACTTTGAATCAAGCCTTACAGCTCGACCTTCAGAAGCTGCTGCGGCGCAGCCGGGCTGTGATTGACAGCCGGGAGATTCCTGCCAGAGCATCGCTCCGCTCCTTAGCGCGGGGATGTTAATTAGGTGAAAACAAACTGCTTTTGAATCACCGCGAAGGTTGGCACGTGGAGATGCGGGGCCAAGCAGGAGGTAAAACTGGCACCGAGTCCTGCCCCGGGTGGCAGAGGGGTGAGGAGACCCTGTGACGAGTGCCCTGTGTGCCAGCACAGAGCGGTGAGTAAAGCACCGCAGCCTCCTACAACCTGGTGTAAAGCACACGCGGGCTGTGATTTATGGGTGCTGAACTCGCAGCCTGAACTTGGCAGAGGCTCCTCTGCTCAGGCTGCAGCTTCTGTAAATCCCAGCCAAGACTTGGGCACGGTTTTACGAAGACAGTAAGACTTTGTTAAGCAACTCTGCTTTAAACGACTGCTGCAAACCATCCCCGAGGTTTACACTGTGGGTTTGTCTGACCTTTAATTAAAATACCAAGGCTATCTTTACGTGGTGATGGCTATTTGTAAAGTCCTTTGAGAGGTTGTGTAAGCCCAGGGCTGTTGTAACTCAGTCACACAGGGAGCTATACAGCTTACAAGGAATTTTGGAGAAAACTTCCTTTTTAACCATCACCAGCCTCACTTTGTAGGAGCTTCGTTTTAGGGTGAGGCATGAAATGGATAATTTTTAAGGAGGTGCAGTGAGAAAAGGGTAATCAGCAACTGCTTGAGAATTATTTGTGAGGGGATCTGTAAATATTTTGGAGCCCACAGCCATGTGACAACACACATGGTGATTTGTAGGAGAATAAATCCATTATACAAGGTTGGAGTGATTTTAGTGCCATGGAAAGCTGGTGGATAAATGGCCTTGGAGACTCATGTCCTGTTTGGAAGTAGGGAAGAGACTGAAGCAAAACTTCTGCGTTTTTCCAGCATAACACAGTGCTTTTTTTTCAGAGATAACACATTCAGTGTATGCTAAGACCATGTTTGCTCCTAAAGGATCCAATCTTTGGCCAAATATGCCAGTTATTGCCAAATTCAATGAAGTATTTTGAAAATGTGGATATTTATCACTGGCAAAATGGTTGAGAACCAAAGATCTCAACCTACAAACTTGGTGTCACCAAGTAGCCCTCAGGTGTAGCTTCAACAACTTTGCTGTCCAGGCACAAAATACAGCTTTGAAGGCATAGATTTCTAAAGGAATCTTAACTTCTTTAGTTTAATTCCAAATTCTTCAGGTCCCTAAAGTCTCTGGAAGACAACAGCAGTTCTGCCTGCCTGAAGGAGCATGGGAAGGAACATTATAGCTGGGAAAGAAAGACTTTCGCAGTTTAAAAAGCTCAGCTGAAGTAGCAGCTCAGTTCAGAATCTTCCCATGGTTTTCATTGGGCTTTCTGTACTCAAACTCTCCCCGAACTTTTATAAAAATTCCTTGAGGCTCACACTCCCTACTCACATTTGATAATAAAGCACATTTTTATGGCCAATTCATGAAATTCAGGATTTTTTTTTTAATGAAAATTATGCAATTCTCAAATGGTAAAACTATAATTTATAACTCTAAATTAAGGCCTTAGGTTGCAAAGCAAGGAAGTTTAACATTAAAAAAAAAAGCAGAATGGGAAGACCCTGAAGCTTCTCAGTCCAATAATTATAAATTATTTTTTGTCATTATTAAAATTCCAAGGTGACACCCACTGCCACATTTTAGTAGTTAAGGAAACACAAGATAAACATCATTATCTGCAGTGAATTTTTTTAGACTAGACTGAAAATGCAACAATTCAATTGCTTCAGAAACCAAAATGAAAACTCCCCGTGTTTCCAAATCGCTGCCCAAGGGACGCTTCAAATGACACAACCTTAATAATACACACATTAAAAATGGTCAAAAAGAAATACCTTTCAAGCCACACAGAATTCTGAGTGTGTCTCCACGATAAGGTGCTGACATTTATAAATGCCATGTGATTAGCATGTGAAGGAGAGATACACATTCATTGTGTGCTAAGACCTATTAATCATCCATCACCTGATAAACACTCAGCATAATGCCCTCCCCGGGCCTTTCAGAGTCCTACCAAAGATGGCTGGAGGTGCTGATAACTCCAGCACTTCCTCACATCCCTGAGTTTGGAATTTTTTTAAACAAGAACTCCCTGCAGCAGTTGGGAAGGAGCAGGATCTCCTTAAACACCTCAATGAGCTTTGGATAAAGGAAGGAGCATCAACCAACTGTCTCGTCAACTGTGGGGCTGGGATTCTTCTTCCAGAGGTATCCCAGACTTACCCACGCCCTTGTGCATTTTCTGTTGGAAATATTCCACTGAAAACTTCAGGGTTTGGCTTCCAGGGAAGCACTGTAAGCTTCTAGAGTGGTGGTTAGGTTTAGATTGGATATTGGGAAGGAACTGTTCCCTGGGAGGGTGGGGAGGCCCTGGCACAGGTTGCCCAGAGAAGCTGTGGCTGCCCCATCCCTGGAAGTGTCCAAGGGCAGGCTGGACAGGGCTTGGAGCAACCTGGGCTAGTGGAAGGTGTCCCTGCCCATGGAAGAGGGTGGGATGGGATGATCTTTAAGGTCCCTTCCAACCCAAACCATGTGATTCCATGATTCTGTAATGAAGCCCCTCTAGCTCCAGTCAGCCCATGATCCCAACACATCTCTGCATGATCCTCCATGAGCCCAACTGTGTGACCTGGGGACAAGTGACAGCTTTTCCTCCCAGGGAAACCTGTGGAGACAGGCTCTGTGAGCCAGATCCAATTCCAAATATCCAGAGAAAAGTCAGCTTGGGGCACTGAGGAGTTAATGGCATAGGACAAGAATTATCAAATCAAACCCTCTCTGTCCTATCTAAGATCTTGCCTCAAATCATGGTCGTTGTGAGTTATTCCTTTCTTGCCTCACATCATGGTCCTCATGAGTTATTCCAGGGAAAGGAGTGAGAAATGCCTCCTTCCTTTGGGGCACAGAGAGGGTGGACATCCTACAGAGTGATGTTCAGACCTTCTGTGTCACCCACCATCCCACTCATGGATCTGGTTGCCAACAGCACCATAACCACACTGAGGAATGTAAGAACCCTTGGGAATAACTTCCCAAAGGAAACTTTTTGTGTGTTGCATGAATACAACCAAATGCAGGAACTATAAAGACACTTTTACACTTTTGAATCCCAGAAACACTTGCAGAGCTGCCCCTTTCACCAGCAGAGCCTCCGATTCCGGAGCAGCATCATGGGCTTGATGTGGTCCTTGCACACACCACCCGTGGGGCTTTCACTGATTCAGAGGCTCTGGATTAAAGCTGTGGGAAGCTCCCTAAAATCCCCTTCAAGACAGGAACCGCTCTTCCCAGTAATGAGAACAGGAAAGACTTTTAGATTTTCCCCAGAATGGGAGCCACGGAGACAATTCTGAGCAAGGCACAGTCTATTGTTAACGTACAGATAAGGAAGGGCAAAAATAGAACTGTATGAATTTCAGCACAGAAATACAGGGAGAAATATATTTTGTGCCGAGGCAAGAGAAAGTAATACAAATTTTTATTTGAAAGATTTCTATAGAAATCCATTAAAAACAGCAGAGAGAGGGGGGAAAAAACCAACAGTGAGAGAAAACATCTCTCTGCAGCTTATGAATAACAGATAAACTTTATTCCAGTAATGATAGGGTAGGTTTGTATTTGAAGAATAGTAGCCTGCCAATAATAAAGATAAAGACAAATACTTTCACGGCTGTTAGAAGAATAAAACAAAGCTGACTTTTTTTTTTTAATTGAAACAATTATTTTTTCCCGAGGACAGTTGGGTACCTTCGACAGATAAGTTATTAACTGTCACTTTTTGAATTTTAGCTTTCCACAGCACTTCCCAATTGACTGGCTGTGCATACATAATTTCCTAAAAGGGATCATGTTATTATGGAAGTTGTGTTAGCAGAGTATGAACACGTATATTCCCGTTTAAGTCATTATCTGAAAATTATATCCTGAGTTGGATGCATCCTGTGGGACAAAACAAAACCAAACAGCTCTGGCCCAAATGTATTTATGATATTTCTGTAAGCACAGGAGAGGTTTTATGCAGATGATGAGGCCAGAAAAAGGCCAAATCAGTGTAAATATGTTGTAGAAGGTTCAAAGTGCTGCACCACCGAGGCCATGAGACATTCAGTGGGTACTCAGCTTTATTTGACTAACCCATGTATCTCCCAAACCTGCAAAGAACTCTGCAATTACTTCACTTGTGGGAAATTACCATCACTTTTGGGACTAGATTTAAGGGAATGGTTGTGGGGCTGTTTTCACCTGAGCTGATGTTTATAAGGTGATGTTTTGCCTCTGAAATCCCAGAATGGGTCGGGTGGGAAGGGACCACAGCAGGGTCATCCCAGAGCACAAGGCACAGAATTGCCTCCAGACAGTTCTTGAGTATCTCCAGTGAAGGAAAACCTCTTTGCATCAGGATCAGGACGTGCAGTAGTGTTAACTTAATAACATAAGTGGTCCTGAATTTGACTTTTGTGTATTCTGCAAGTTTTATGGACCTTCCTGTAGTGCCAGAGCAGCTGATCATTTGTTACAAGGAAAAAGAAGAAGAGAATGTCTGAAATCTTTCAAAAGCTGTGTTATTTCTTCTTTATAGAATGGATTTCATTTTGTCACAGGAAAGTGAACCACCTGAAACCCTAAGGAAATGCTTACTCCTCCCTTTGCAATGCTGGGAAGTTCCACTAAGGCTTACATTATTAAGAGTCTTCCAATGGATTTATGAACAGAAGATTACATTCTTAATGCTGCTTCTCAGAAAGGGAGTGAATAATTCAGGGAGCACCAATATACTATGGAAAACAGCAAAGGACCTTACAGCTGGGTGCCCTACAAGGAAAAGTGAGCCTCAAGCTCACTCAAGCCATATAAATGTGATATATGTGGCATAAAGACCACTGTGGATAAGGCAGCAGCATGAAAGGTGGGGGTGTAAAGCTCAGAGTGGGAGCTACAACCTATGCAAACAATTGCCAGCTAATGCACATGTATAAGGGAAGATTGATAGCACTGCCCGTGACAAACATAGGAGTTGGACCATTAATAAGACCCTTTTGTGCTTCATATTGACAGATTTAGAGCATCTGCTCGTCAGGAGTCAAAGAAATCAGAGTGATGGCCCAGGGCAGTGAGTCAGAGACCAGGGCAAGTTCATCTTCGTGTCAGAGGAGAGAGGAGCTGCCTCTTTAAACACCTGCACTGCACCCCTTTACCAATGGGTGGGTTTTTTCTTTAAGACTGCTCATAGAAAATAAAAATAGGCTTTCATCAGGTCTATCTGGGTAGAAAGAAGCTGTGTGACCATCTGAGGTAGGTTGCCCAGAGAAGCTGTGGCTGCCCCATCCCTGGGAGTGTCCAAGGCCAGGTTGGAGGGGGCTTGGAGCAACCTGGGCTAGTGGAGGGTGTCCCTGCCCATGGCAGGGGGTGGAATGAGGTGATCTTTAAGGTCCCTTCCAGCTCTGGCCATTCTGTGCCCCTGTGATTCTGTGGTATCAGAGGTGTGGCAGTGTTCTGCTGGATTTGACAGCAGGGAGCTGCAAAAATGGGGGTGGCACAAGGAAACTCAAGATGGGAATGGTTCAATTGGTGGTTATTGTGCACAGCCCCATTTACTGTTCACTTTCTGAAGTGAACAGTAAATCAGTCACCCCAACACATCAATTCTGAGCCAGTGGGGCAGATACCCTTGTCTAAGCTAAGACATTACAAGAGAGGGAAGTGCATGATCATCAAACCACTGTATCAAGGTGATCAAGAAAATACGTCTTCCACCTCCTTCCCTAGCAGGAGTTGGCATCACTGATCCTTTCTGTCCCAGCTCAGAGTCTGACAACAGGCCTTCATGTCCACGTGGAGCAAGACAACCTGCCCACAGGGCCCAGGAGCTGTGCTGGTCCCTGGCAGGGTGCTGGGAACAAAGATGTGCTGAGGGGCTGGAATGAACAGCAGGAGGTGTGATCCCTGCTGATCCCTGAGAGCTGGGACAGAGAGGAGCTGATGCAAGGGTGTGGTAATCCAGCAAAGGGATCTCTGGGGAAACATCTCCTCGAAGGTTGGCTGTTTAATTGTAAAATGGGTGTTTATTTGCACATCTATCCCCTGTGAACAGTTATTTTTCCCCAAGGAGTCGGTGTCCCTGAATGCCAACCCGACTGGCTTTGCCATCAGAGTCATTATCTGCCACAACTGTCCTCAAAGCACTTTTTTGTCTTCTCAGAGGATCATTTGGGAAGTGCTCAGGGGGTGTGAAATGCAGAATGGCACAAGCCTTCTGTGGAGCTTTCCCACGAGAGCTGAGCCACTGTGGTTGTGCCAGGGCTTGGGTGGAGCTTCCCAGGGTCAGCTCAGCCCAGTGGGGAAAAAGGACATTATCAAGGGACTAGTCATGAGCTTTCTGATTCTGAGACTCTTACCTGTTGGACTCAGAGCTGAAGCAGTCCCCCAGGAAAGGTCCTCCCTGGGTTTTACACCAGTTCTACCCTGCCTGAGCAAAGCACAGATCCCTGTTTTCCCCACCTTCACTATAACCCCTGCAGGGAGACAAAAGGTGGCACAAAAGAGCTGATCCAAGCCATCCTTAGCAGGAAGGAGCTTTCCCTTCTCAAATGTCCACATCTTGACATCTGACTCCGTGTGACACTTCAAATTGATCCCTCTGTGATGTTCCAAAAGCAATAAGGGTGAAAAATGTCTGTGTCCTTTCCTGCTTTTGGGCTGCCTGCTCCCTTGTTTTTATTTAAAATCACAGATGATAAATAACGAGAAAGAAGAGGCAAAGGAGGCTGTAAGAACAAAGGATCCCAGTCTTTTCCCTCCTGCAGAGCCACCCAGCTGATACAGCCGTGTAGGAATGTTTGATGCCTGCTGCAGGTTCCTTTGCTGGGAGCTCTGGGTAGCTCTGTGTGGTTTGTCTCTCTGCTGTCTTCCTTTCTGGCTTATTTTTAGATCTGAGAAATGTTCAGCAATTAGCTGTTTCTAACTGTGGTTGTTCTTTACCAGGCATTTGCAGGTTGTCTTTTCTTTCCTGCTGGAAGTAAAACTGTAGCTGCAGTGAGGCTTGGCTTGCCTTGTGCCACGCACCCAACAGAGATTTGGGTACTGAATCCTTTGTTTGGGGAACCTGAACGTGCTTCATTTTCTTTTCCACACAGGCACTGTGCTGCCTATGGCACGAATGCAATTATGGGTCTCTTTCTTAATTATCCTTTGTTACTCTGATATTGAAACGGATAAATTCAGTAATAAGGAATTTGTTGCCATAGAATCATAGAATGGCTGAGTTGGAAGGGACCTGAAAGATCATCTCATTCCAACCCTCCTGCCATGGGCAGGGACACCTTCTACTTTCCCAGGTTGCTCCAAGCCCCGTCCAACCTGGCCTTGGACACTTCCAGGGATGGGGCATCCATCAAATAGAAGAATCAAGTAGAGGTAAAAAATTGTATGTGAATATTAATTCAGTACTATTGACACAGCCATCATTTTACTTCTGTTGCACAATCCCACCCTCCTGAGCTCTCTAAAAGTCTCAGAAGTTCTACATCCCCCTGGCACACCTCACATGTAGCACACGGACATCTGAGCACGGTCGGGTTGCAGACAAGGCAAGCAGCTGGATATTTTTTTAATGCTTTGGTAATATTCGTGACATTTGTATTTAAAGTCAACTCCCTTCTGATTTTACAGGCAATTATGGCTCAGTTACGGCTGTCACATCAGCCTGGCTCTCCTTCCTCCCTCTCTTCCTTCCCTTTTTATTCCTGCATTTTAATCTGCTGGAAATCAGTGTCAAAACCTGTTTACACTCTTTCCCAACTACCACTTACATGGGCACTTTAATAATGCACCTTTCCTGTAAGCACATCACAGAGGCTTTGTTTCACATGGAGAGAGGCAGAGACCATAAATGAGTAAAAAACATGCATTACATTCCATGGAAATAATTTATTTTCAGTCAAAAAGCCAATGAAGGACTGTGTACTATTTTTTGCCCTACTTTGAGCTTTAGACAGTGAAGTTGAATCAGTGAAATGTCTCCAAGATGGAATTAAACTGACAGAGAGTAGGGTTAGATGAGATATTAAGAAGAAATTCTTGGCTGTGAGGGAGGTGAGGCCCTGGCACAGGTTGCCCAGAGAAGCTGTGGCTGCCCCTGGATCCCTGGAAGTGTCCAAGGCCAGGTTGGACAGGGCTTGGAGCAACCTGGGATGGCAGAAGGTGACCCTGTCCATGGAAGGGGGTAGGACTGGATGGGCTTTAAGTTCCCTTCCAACCCAAACCATTCTGTGATTCTATGGTTCTATAGAAATAAAACACTTATGAACCACTTATAGGTGGTAAACAGTAGAAGAAATGAAATAAAATAAAGTAAAATAAAATAAAATAAAATGAAATAAACCAGGTATTCTTATTAAAAGGAAGCCACTTCCTTTCTGGAAGTGAAGTCAGTCTGTGCACTCCCAGTCAACTCTCAGCTCTGCTCTACTTAAAACAAATAAAACAGGCTCTCCTTAAACCAGGACAGCCATGTGTGTGCAGACTCAGGCACTCACCCTGGGCTTTTTAAGCATCATGGATTTGTAAAACAGAGCAGGACAGGAGGGGCTGGGAAAAAAAGTAACTCCACTTGCTGACAACATATTGTACATTTTCACTTCCACCCCCTCATTTGGAGTCTGTGGAGATTTTGCAGCCCTAGAAGAGCATCTTTTTACGTGCTCTCACTTGCTGGGAGAGTCTCCTGCCCAAGTGGGGCAAGGAGGGCTGTCCCAGGCTGTGCCATGCTGGGATGTCACCTCCATGCCCACAGCAGACACAGTCCAAGCCCTGCAGGCAGGACAGGGAGGGGGGGAATGTTTCTCAGCTGGCACAGCACTGAATTGCAAATTAAACTGGCAGAGAGGGAGCTGCAGCCCACACGTGATGGCAGTGACAGGACACACTCCCTGGAGGAATTGGCTTCTCCTACCAGAGAGGACAGGGATGTGAGAGAGGAGGGTGTCCCACCAGCTGCTGCTGCCTCCAGCTCCCTGCCAAGACCACCAACAGTGGAAAGAGGTGGCTGGGATTTAGGGGGGTCAGCAGGGCTGATCTGGGTCATCCCCACTCGTACTTCCCCCATATATTCCCTAGGAGAACATAAAAAAGAGTGATCCTCTGCAAAGTCTTATTTCCCCCAGTTTGAATCTGCTGTGGTGCCTCAACAATAACCTCCCACAAGTGAAAGTGAAGCTGTCTCATCTAAAGCAAAATAAAATAAGAAACCCATGTCACTCTCTCCTATCTCCCAACTTTTACAGCCTGATATTCACAATCAGATCAGAACAGCTTGGATCTCTTCTGTCGTTTTGCCCAGCACACACTCCAAATAGCAGTGGAATTTAAACTACTATCTGTAATATTTTTATTGAGAGCTGTGTTGGAAGGAGGATATCTTGCTGAAATAAGCACCTCGGCCAGCTCTGTATTTCAGGGTTCCTCATTTCTGGTGACACACATACAGGGAGATGACACTGCCTGTGAACCTTCCTGACACTCTGGTGAGGCAGCAGGAAATGTGCAGCCAAAGGTGAATTCCAGCACTGCTGGTATTTGTAATTGCAGTGAAGAAAGCAGATGAAGAAAACTTTTCATCTCTAACCTCCCTGACACATCAGCTGAGGCTTGGATGACCTTCAGCAATGAGTGTTTTGCTCAAGCCTGTCTGAATCTTTGGGCTGGCTTAAAGTGTCAGCAACAATATGCATGGGCACTGCTCACTTTGTTTTATTAAAGACTTATTTCAAGTTTAAACTAGGATTTCTGGAAACAGATGCTAATGCCTTTTCTTCTCTCCGGTGAGATGAGTCTCATTTTGCACTTCAGGTTCCAACATTAAAAGCTGTGCCTGGGGCTCTTCCCAAGTTGTGTCCAGAACAACAATCACGTGGAGGGATTTTAAATATGTGGAAAAATTGAATCACAGAAGCATAGAATGTCCTGGCTTGGCAGGGACCTCAAAGCCCACCCAGTTCCAACCCCTGCCACGGGCAGGGACACCTTTCACTGGCCCAGGTTGCTCCAACTTGGCCTTGGACACTTCCAGGGATGCAGGGGCAGCCACAGCTTCTCTGGGCAACCTGTGCCAGGGCCTCCCCACCCTCACAGGGAAAAATGTCTTCCCAATATCCCATCTAACCCTGCCCTCTGGCAGTGTGAAGCCATTCCCTGTGTCCTGTCACTCCATCCCTTGTAAACAGTCTCTCTCCATCTTTCCTTTTGGCCCCTTCAGGTCCTGCAAGGCCACAATTAGCTCACCCTGAAGCTTCTCCTCTCCAGGCTGAACAATCCCAACTCTCCCAGCCTTTCCTCCCAGCAGAGCTGCTCCAGCCCTCTGATCATCCTGGTGCCTCCTCTGGACTCTCTCCAGCAGCTCCATGTCCAGCTGGGCCCCCAGGGCAGGAGCAGCTCTGCAGGGGGGGTCTCACCTGAGGGGGCAGCACCTTTAAAATCCCAGTCCCATCTTATATTCACCACTTCTGAGTTAAGACAGATTGATTAGTGTGCAAAACATGTTCTTCATCTATCCTTTGTTTTCTGCTTGATGTCAGTGTTTGCTTTATAAATAGGCAGCATCTCTCAACATATGTTTGCTCTGCTTTGTGCTCTGAGCAGAGCACACAGGAGTGAGGGAAGGAGATAGAATCCAAACAGGATGGCTGTGTCCCCTTGGGAATTGTTTTCTGTTTATTTTACATTTCCTAAGACACCTTTTAGGGTCCTTTCCTACTTTTATATGTCATCTCACTGAAGCCACTTCCACTTGTCACACCTTCAGCAAGAAACAAGAAATTCTGAGGGTCCCTGAGCACAGCAAACTCTCCCATTGCTGCAAGGGAGGCTGTTGACTTCTGGATTTGTGTCTGGGGTGCAGTGTGCCAGTGCACCAAGACACTCCAGGAACAACCCCTCCAAAATGCATTTTACCTGGATTGGCACTGGCATATGGATTGTAAAAAAATATCAGAGCTCCAAACTTGGGAGAGGAGATTTTTCATTTCCTGCTGCTCTTTTTCTTTGGTAACATCTACTGGACTTTTTGACTCGATGAAAAAACAACAACCCATAGGTAGAACAAAAACAAAGCTCAAAGGGCAGGTAGGAAAGTTTCCAAGCTCACCTGTCCATCAATAGCTGTTCAAGCCTTACAAAGTCAGTGTAGGTGAAACAAAACCTCTTCTTGGAAGAGGCAAACCTTCCAAGACCTGGTTCTGCTCTGCACTGGAGCAAAAATCCCCCTGCCTACTAAAATCAAAGAAACCAATCCATCTTTGTCAAAAATCAATTGTGTTGAGACTACCTGTCTGGGCAGAGAGCAGTTTATTATACTTAAAGAATATACAAGTTCCTCAGTCTGTCTTCAAAATGCTTCCTAAAATACGTGCAAAGTTTTGGCTGTACAAATAAAACAGCTAAAAATCAGAACAATCAAGCACTCCACGGAGAGAAAGATGTTCAGAAAGCTGGTGTATAAATCACCTGGTGTACAAAGGACACGTGGCTTTGTTCTGAGTCAAGTTCTAGTCCTTGAACCACCACTTGGTGGTTCTGTTTGTTATTTATAGAATCACAGAATCACAGAATGGTTTGGGTTGGATGGGACCTTAAAACTCCTCGTGTTCAACCCCCCCTGGGATGGGCAGGGACACCTTCCACTAGAGCAGGTTGCTCCAAGTCCCATCCAACCTGGCCTTGGACACTTCCTAACTAAAACTAAACACTAGTTTGTGATGTGGGCAACCATAAAATTAAATTCCAACTGACTTGTTCGGTGCATCAACAGTGAATTAACAGGGGCATTTCTGAGCATAAAATATTGATGTTGTACAGTCAAGTGATGGAAATCCAGATACTGAAATATCAAAATGGCAGACTAAATATCTCCACATTAATCATTTACCCAACCAGGTAATAACAATTGCTTGGAAAGAGAAGTCAAGAGATCTCTTCCTACCCAACACCCACCTCAGAAACCCCAACTGAATAACCACAGGCAGGACACCAGTGCCACTGTCACCACTTTCTTGGGTCTTTATCTTGGTGCAAAGGATCTGGTTTTTACTGCTTGTCTTTCCTCAGCTCATTATATTTCTCGGGTTCTTTTGCTCTTTGTGTTTTTGCTCACCAGCAAAAGGCATTTGAAGCATAACACTGGTTTTCTATTAAAAAAGACAGTAATAAAGGGAAACCCTGGAGTGTTACAGAGAAAGGTTACCTTGAGCTATGGGAATTGTCAACATATCAAAGACATATAGCTAAGCTTTTGTTTTGATTCTCCCTTACAGTTTATGCTGAATTTTTTACTCCTGTCCTCACTGTCTCCTTAATAAATTCCATCAAATTAGTGAATTTTACCCAATTTCTTTATAAAACCCAAAGACCCACACAATGGCAATTTAATTCAGTCTAAGTAGAAACTTGATTGACGTTAATACTGCAACAATACTCTAATGAAATTTTCCCCAATTCAGATTTTAAGGGAAAAACATATGCTATGAGTAACAAACAGCCCTCGTCCTCCTCAGAAGCTTTGCCCCCCAAACACAAGCAAAGAAAACAAATGGTTCCAGTAATTAAATTCTTCATAAGTTTGGTTTATGGGTGGTGATTAATAAAATAATGGCAATATGCAGCTCTCGAGGGCTGACACAACAGTTAAGCACTGGCAGTGCTTGGTTGAGTTACAGCCTCAGACTCTGCTCCAAACAATGCCCCTAAATTAGCTGCCATTAAAAAGTAACTGCTGCACTTTTACTGCTTCAGACCTCGTTATCCTTTTTTTAATTTGGATGTTCTTCTCATGCAGCCCTGGGGGCTTAAAATGTTGTGGACATTGTCATAGGCAAGCTGGTCCATATTACAGGTATTTCAACAAAGAACACACTGGAGGCTGGTCTTTTCAGAGAGAGAGAGAGAGACCTTCCTTGAAGAATATCCTTCCCATTGATATAGATATATATATTTAATGCACCTATGAATAACTAGTAACAGGATTTGTGAGAACTTTCTGAAAGATGGAGAGCCCAGTTCCAAATGTCCTGTGTGGTCCCAGCCATATGAAGGCACCTACAGTGTGTGTTTTGCCTTCCTTTCATCCTTACTTGCAGCCTGTGCAACAGCTCCAGGTGCCAGGAAGGAAAGCAGGCTCTTGACTTTCCCCTGTCACCATTTTTCAGCTGGATCTTTGTTTTCACTCTTCAGCAGGACCACCAAAATCCTGTTCAGTTCTGGCACCAAATTTGTAATATTCAAATTTGTTAAGCACTCGTTGGCACAGCCAGTGCCTTGAATTCTTATTAATTTTCCCCCAGCCCCATGTGGCTCTTCCTTTCTGTGGTGCCTCTTGAGCCCTCGGGAAAACAGGAGTGTGGCCAAGCCTTTGAACCTGCCCCTCCTGCAGCTCAGTTGGCTCCAGTGGCTGCAGGAACCACCTCCTGCTGTGGTTTTCCTCAGTGCATCCAACCCCACCTGGGAACGAGCTGGATCTCATTGTGCCTCCTCTTCTGATTGAAAGAGGTCCCAGAACTTTATTCCTACAATACCTTCTAATTTCCATCCTGATTTCAGTGCTGATGAACCCAGACCCATGTTATGTATAAACCTCTGGCTCCATATCCTCTGGGATGTTCAGGGAAAGCAGCCATACCCTTCCCACCTGTGTGTGTCCAACCTTTTTTCAGCCATCCAGCCACACTTTGCTCTCTTAGTTTCCTCTTCCAGGCTCCATCACAAGTGCCCACAACCCCCCCAGCTGCACCTGCCTCGGTGGGAATTCATCCTGCTCCGAGGTGTCACCGGAACTGCACAACTCAGGGAGGGACAGAATTTCAAGATAAATGGGGTGCATCTGGTAAATCTGCTCCCAAAACTCCTTTTGTTTGCTTGACCAGCACTTCCTCAGCAGATCACCGAAGGGCTGTGTGACCTTGGCTGGTCAGGGGGGTTGTGGCATCACACAGACAGACACTGCAATGGTTCCATCAGAGCAGCAGCCACAGCAGCTGACAGCAGCCTGTCACCATCCCACCTGGACAGCTCATTCCCCCACTCTCCAGACAGAAGTGTTACAACACTGCCTTGTGTGTTAACACCCAAACTCTGCTTTTAGAGGGCAGCTTATTCTCCCAGCACAACTCTGCCTTCTCTCAGCCTCCTACTGAAGTGTTGATTTGGCCACAGTTGCACCTTGGGAGGGAGGTTGTGCTCGTTTGGAAAGCTCAGGTGATGGGGGAGTTCAAACAACAACCTCCTCTATTGATCTTTCATACTTCTAAAATGAATTGAAGGTGATCTTTCCACTGCCTGCCCTGATTAAGCTCATAAAATATTTCTGGGGAAAGCACTGTGTAAAAGGAGAAGTGATTATTGAAAGTCTGTTCCTCAGCAGTACCCTGGCTATAAGCAAGACCTGTCGTTGTACTAATGTATGTTTTATAATTACTCAGATAATTTTTATATTGTAAAAGTGACAGCAGTGAAAAACAACATTCTGCAGAATGAAGCATCTAATATTTGGTTTGCATGGATTTCCCCTCACAGCACTGGATTCATCATATGTTAAGAACAGGAAATTACAGAAACACAAGACTGGAAATAGCTGAAAATAATTCAGAAACTACCAAAAAAAGGATGCATCACTTTGTTACAGAAATATGGAGCAAATTTCCATGAATTTCCATGATTTCCATCCATGCTGGGCTTGCCCTGTGAGCAGCTGCAGGCAGAGGATGAGTGGCTGTGCCTCAGCACTCAGGTACCACCACCTTGGATTGCACTTCCAAAAGTCAGATAAGCAATTTAGGAGGAGTTACACTTCCAACCAAGTAATTTTTTCTGGCATGAAAGTATCCAGATGCACCCCAATCCTGAATAGACTCGTTTCTTCTCATACATCCAGGCAAGGAGTGACTCTGCCCAGTTCACAGAGAGGGAATTGGACACAAGTAGCTTAAATAATTTGCAAAGATTAGGCTGGCAGATGGGGAAGGGTGGGAGAGGGAAGAACTGATCCTGGTTCCCAAAACCTCCATTCCCTACTGCTGTGTCAGGATGCTGAGCTCACCCCAGCTCCAGGACAAGGGACTCTGTGAGCAGTGATGGAGAAAGGAGATGCTGAGAGACCAGAGAATGAACATTATAAATGTTCCTTCAGCTGCAGTAAACACTTGGGGATGAACAAATCCAAAGTACATCTTGATTTTCACACTCAGCCTGGTGTGCAGGGATATTCCTGCAGCTGCCTTGGCCCCGTGTGCTCAAGTGTGTTAGCAGAGCACAGTGGGAGCTCCCCACACAACTCCATGACATGTTCCCCAGTCACTGCTCTCCTCCAAGCTGTCAGCACCCAGGGACATGCAGAGTGACACCACACAGGGAGCCAGAGGATTATTTATCCCTCCTCACCCTGCTCCACGTAGGAGACACGTTCTGCCAAGGCCTGTGTGTGATTTACTCCTCGTGCACTCCGTGTTTACAAGAACAGATTCCGTTCTCCCGGGGCTGATTTATGTTTAACTGCAAAAGAATTCCATGGGAGATCTATCAAAAGTAATAGGAGATGTAATATTTCCTAAGAAGATATAATATTTTCTATTGGCAGCAGTGAGTGGATCCTGAGCAGGTTAACACAGAGCAGAGCCCTACTCACTGCCCTACTCACAGCCCTACTCAGCAGAGCACAGAGAGCTGCTTGGGTGATGAGAAGACTCCACCCCCCAGTTTTCAACCCAACTCCAGGTGTCCACACTTCCCCACCCCTTCCAAATCCTCCAACCCCACTAATTTATGATTTTTTATTCAACTTATGCCTCAGGACTGCTTTTGGAGGCAAACCCAAGGAGGCTGGAACTAGATGGTCTTTAAGGTCCCTTCCAAGTCAAACCATTCATTCCAGGATTGTATGAGAAATTTTGTTGGATTTGAAGGTGAGGGATGGAAAACCTTCTCCTCTGTTTGAACTGTTCAGGCAGAAATAGAGATGTAGGGCTTGAACCCCAATTACATTCGAATATTTACATATCTTTGGACTCAATCTCCTTTAGATTTCTTCATGGAGCAATTTACATTTTAATGAAGCCTACAAATAATTCCTGAATCAAAACACGTTTCCTATCAAAACTACAGCTGGACCTTGAACAAAGCTGTGTGGCAGCTTCTGATTCAAAAGCTTTCAAGTTGAAAGGGATCAACATCATTTGTCACTTTTAGATTTTACTCATTTTCCCGGGGTCTATTTTGAACAAACTCATTCCATAGAGTCACAGGGTTAAAAATGAAAACGAAATAAGCATTTCAGACAATAACAGGAAATATTTGGCATATTTTGAAATTAATGGGGCTTTGGGAACTCAGTAGGTTGAGACCCTTACACAGCACAAAACAGGTGCTGTATCACCTGTATTGAGTCTCTGGTCATACCAGTGGTCAGACACCCTCATGAACATTGTTTTCTCTCACTGAGATCTGATATTTTATGGCAAATATAAAGCAACAAGGACTATGAACATACATAGGAAGTGGATTTTTAAAACAAAAAGTCCATCAGTTACTCTGTCACGGATTTTTGTGGTTTGTGCTAAATTGCATTTGTCATAAAACAAAGGACGTTAACATTGAAACAAATCAAACCTAAAAATTCAGCTGCCTTAGCTCCTGGAATGTTTTGTTCTGCCAAAGGGATGGAATGTGTGACACTAAATGCAAAGCAGCAGCACAGACAGGGAGGAGTTGGGCTTTGCTCACTTCCCAGGAAAAGCCTCTCCAGGTGGATCTGCATCTGGAATTTGCCACCAGCACTGATTGCCACTGAATATTCAGCTGAATCTCCAGGTGAGCATCCCCCTGATTTTTGCCTTAAGCTTTTCCCAGGGAAGGAAGACTGTGGTGACAATTGGCCTCCTTGGTGACAAGCACGTGGAGGTTTCTTGCACGCTGAGGTGGTTCAGCTGCATCAGGCTCAGCCTGGGAGCAGCATCACAGAGCAGAGGTGGCCAAATGTTTTTGTGTCAGCACAACTTCCACACAGCCCCAGGATCACAGGACAGCTCTTCATCTTTCTCACAGAGTAAAAATCACCTGCTCATGGGATGGTTTGGGTTGGAAGGGACCTTCAAGGCCATCGAGTTTGACCCCTGCCATGGGCAGGAACACATTTTGCTATCCCAGGTTGCTCCAAGCCCTGTCCAGCCTGGCCTTGGACGTGTCCTTTTTACCCAAGACAAGCACAGTGACTCCCCTGGTACCAACCAACAACTCTGACTCATCTCCCCCAACCATCAAGATCTCAGTGGTTTTCTCAATTTAATGGTTGTTGACCCCTGAGCAACCAGATTAAGGTCAGATTCCAGTGGATAAAACTTCAGCTCATTCTACTTCTCCTCATGGCCCTCATGCCCCTGAGCCTGGGGGAACTTCCATTCCCAGTGGGATGGGATCCATGTCTTGCTTCCCAAGTTTAGTCCTGGCATTGACTGAACTCAATGACATGGGCTCTGCTGACACCCAAGCCCACAAAAATTAAAAATATTCGGTTTCTCCACTCCAATTCCTGCTGATTCCTGCAAATATTCTGTGATCCAAGATTAAGAATATCTCTAGCAGAGATGGTGCTGTTTTGAGATAGCCACATAATTATCTCATAAATAATTGCTTCATTTTCCTGTATTCTTTCTTGACATTGACAAGAAATTATTAGGATAAGCTTTAAATAAGATGATCTAAAATAACTGAAAAGGCTAAAAAAAAATAAAATTCCAGAGCATTCTTTTCCTGATCTTGCTTGCTTTTATTCCCATCCTGCTTTTTGGGGATTACATTCACTGGAAAATCATGATTTTTCCTCTGGTTTTTTTTTTTTCCTTGTTTCCTTCTGCAAGCTAATCTGCAAGTGAAAAGAGATTGACAAGAGAAGAATAATTTCTAAAGGACGAACGTTAAGGTCACCTCTGATGCAGGATATTGAGTGCTAAGGAGAGGGAAGAGCTCTCCTGCCTAAGACAGGACACAGATGTATCACGGGGTGGGAGGAGGAGAAGATGTTTACTCAGGCTTTCTTTATGTGGCTGTGAACACACAAAGGGCAAGTGCACACAGGAAAATATAAGCTTATCCTGGGCATAATTTATCTCAGTCGTGTATCCATGGAAGTGGCCTTTATTTGAAAAGCAGCCTAATTACTGAAATTACTGCTGCCAAAGTCCTGCAGCACCGCGAAGGAATCCATATATTCCCCCTGCTGCTAGAAAGTTTCCCACATTTTCATATGAGTTTCAAATAGAACTATTGATCAGGCAATTACCAGATTAAAACCAGCAGCAGAGCCCAGGGAAGGAAAGCTGAGTTTGTGGCCCAAAGCATCTCAGACACATCCATGTGTGTGTGTGCCTGTGTCTCATGTTCCAGGTTTGTTTTTCGAACGGGCGAAGGCGAATCCTCAAGATAAGAACAAAAAGACTACATTTTCAAAAAAAAAGTATCGGTAGACATCAGGAATAGGTATAAAAAAATGGCAAAATGCAAGGGGGTGAACACTGCACCAAGCCACACATACCAAAAAAAAGGGTAAAAGCCTACAGCACCCGGTATTCCCACAAAGAGAGAAAGAGCTGCCCCTGACGCTGCTCAAAAAGGCTCCGGGCGCTTTTCTACCCCATTTATTAACTGGGATTTTTTTTCTCAGCCCCATCTGTTTCTTTTTCTGTGGAGCAGAGAGGAGAGCCAGGCTCTAAAGATCTGAGAGCAGGTGGGATCGGGAGATAATTTGCCAGGCACAATGCGATGCGCTCCGAAAGCGGCGCCGCTGATTTGATGGCTTTGACTGGTAACCTAATTTGCCCGCTTTTATTTATTTATTTGTTTGAAAATAGGCCTACTCTGTGCGTTGGGGAAACAGGTATTTGTGATTAAACACCGAAGGGAGATCCTACAGATGCTATGCTAAGGAAAATAGTTTTCTGCCAGCTTATTTTTCAAAGGATCGTAGCTCACACTGCTGCACAGGAGCTGAAAGCAACTGGAAGACTTCTCTCTCTCTCTCTGCAATCATGGATTGTGTCATTTGTGCACAGGATGTTGTTCAGTCAGAGGGCAGGGCAAGGAAAGTGTCACTGTCCCACGTCGTGGGACCTGTCAGAGGCAGCTCAGAGCTGCCCATGGCTGAGGGCAGAGGTGGAAACACGTGGGCAGCTCTGTAGGTCTGTACATGTATATAAAAAATGTAGTAGTGTCATAGAATGTCCTGAGTTGGAAGGGATCTAGAAGGATCGTCCAGTCCAACTCCAGGCTCTGCACCCCAGAAATCCCACCCTGTCCCTGAGGGTGTTGTCCAAACCCTCCTGGAGCTCTGGCAGCCTTGGGGCTGTGCCCACTGCCCTGGGGAGCCTGGGCAGTGCCCAACCAGCCTCTGGGGGAAGAACCTTTGCCTGAGATCCAACCTGACCCTGCCCTGACACAGCTCCAGCCATTCCCTGGGTGCTGCCCCTGCTCACAGAGCTCAATCCCTGCCCCTCGTGAGTCTCCTCCAGACTGGACAAGCCAAGTGCCCTCAGCCACTCCTCATATGGCCCCTCCAGACCCTTCACCATCTCCATGTCCCTCCTTTGGACGCTCTTTAACAGGTTTAGATCTCTTTTATTGTGGTGCCCAGAAGTGCCCTCAGGACTGGAGGTGAGGCTGCCCCAGCACAGGGCAGGACAATCACCTCCCCCTCTCTCTCTCATTCTCTCTCTAATCTTTATCTTGCTGAAACACACCTTGTTCTAACTTCTCTCCATCCACTGGAGAAGGAAACACAGAGTCATGACAAGCACAGGACACTGTGATGTCCCCACAGCACCAACCATGAGCCAGATTCCAGTTCGGATTTTTGCCCTTCACTGAATTGTGGGGTTTCCAGTTCTACTAAGTTTTATTTGTTTCTTTTTTTGAACAGTTTCTTTACTACATTTTTAAAGTGAAAAAAACCCAAGCGCTCCTCTTCAAATTCTAATAAAATTGGCACCTTAATTACATTGACCTGATCTATGTACTAATGGAGCAACGGTGGTGCTTTTGCCTTTCCTGGAGCAATTGGGCTGATGGTGTGGTATAAAAATTTAATGCTCTTGTTTCTTCTGTCTTAATTATGCCTAATGAGCTACTTGCTTTTTATAAACAAGCAAATTCCAATATCCTGTCTATATTTTTCCCCAGGAAGACAATATAAAGTTAGATGAAATTGTCTTTCTCAATAATTGAGCGAGTTTAAGAATAATAAGCAATATGATCTATAACGGTGTCTATATGATATAAGCTGGTTCCCTCCATGGGTAGCCATGGAGAGGGTTAGTTTATTCATTTATTTATTAACAAATGTTTCTCCCTTAGGCAAAGCTGGTCCCAATTAAGAGCCATATTTTTGAATGATAAAAGTAAGTATTCTAATAAAGACACTAATTGGCAAGTATGTTCTTTAAAGAGAGCCATAAATTAGAATATCTCATGGCAAGTGATGCCATTTCCATTAGCATCTCTACAACACAAGACACAATTTTCCTATTAACCAGGTTTGAGTTTTACAACGTGGAAAATGCTGAATTCAAACACCCTTCAGGACATCAGTGAAGCAGCCATGCTTATGAACTCACCAATGGGTAGTTAGAGGCACTGCCTAATTATTGCTCTTTCTGAATCCACAATTAAAAGCCAGCAGATGAGCAAAGAAAACTCTCATAACCCAAAAAAATTATTGAGGGATCAAGCAAGAGGCAAAAAACGCCAGAGTGGGGACTGGCAGAAAGGCTTACACAAAATGAATTTTAAAGATGACTAAGGATGAGACAAAAATGAGAAATTGGGGGGAAGAGGTTTTAGAGGAAGAGAGAGATAACAGAACAGGAGAAATAAGCCCCAGTCACTCTCCTTCAGAAGACAGACCCGGTGGGCTTTTTATATGCAGATCTTGAAAAGCTCCTTATGATTTTACAGCACGAGAAACCCACGAAGCTGAAAACCATGAAAAGAAAAAAGCTTTATTTCAGTGACTGGGGATCTTCCCACAGCACCTGAGGGCTCAGTCTGCAGGGCTGATCTGAGCCTGATTTCCACCAGCCCCCAGCACCTCTGTCCCAAACTTTGGGTGTCAGCTGAATGACCTCACTGAGAGTGGGTTTGGAACAGGGGCAAATTCATCAGGAACAACTGGATTAAATAAATTTAAAATAAATTTAATTTAAAATAAATTATATCATCACTTTGTGTGGGCATTTCAGTTGTGCCATCACTTCTCGTGGACATTTCTAGGCAGAGGCACAGGGATCACTGGTGAGAGCTGAGCACAAGTTCTGCAGGACTGAGGCAGCTGCACAAATTATAATACAACATGCAGAAAAGTGGGAATTAAGGATTAAACCTTTGCTCTTGCCCCAGCTCTACAATAACTCCGTTTTAGTTAAACATTCAACAGGCTAATGATGATCTACATCCATTCCTCTTTATCCTTGGTAGCTGCCTAACCAAGAAGGAAATCCAGGGAGACTGGCTTTGCATGATGGTTTTGGGCTGAGAAAACCATTTATTGCAATATCTCATGTTCTGCCTGACAACTTTGTGTTTTCATTGTTCACTTTAGATAGGAGAGATACACAAAGATTGAGTTTAATTCAAAAAGACGAGGAAAATTTAGTGAGGGATGGCAGCACCAGGAAAAAATGGGAAAAGAGGATCTTCCCTTGACAAATAGCTGCAATGCTTCTGTTGCAGGGAGGGAAGAGTTTTCCACTTTATGAGAAGCATAAATGTACCCTCTGAGTGTCCTACACATCCTACCTGTGTGTGAGCACGTTGTGCCTTAGGAGGGTGAGGATGAGAAGGATCACAGCTTAATCCAGGGGGAGAAAAGGAAATGTGAACATCCCTGCTCTATCCATCCCTAAAGCTTTTGCCTCGGGGTCTTTCTTGCCCAGCATTGACTGATTTAAGAAAATCTGCAGGTAAAAAAAAGAGCAGATAGGAACGAAATAGAAAGAGCTGGAAACCCCTTGGTGTGCCTCTTTGGTAGGTACAGCAGGCTTAGGAAATACTTCAGGTTTTACTGGCTGTCTGCAGGTTACTTCAGGCAGGCTTTTATGAGGGAAATAAAATAAGAATGGTTTCAAGTCCTGGCATTTTGCTGGAGATGTTGTAGAGGAAACAGATTTGCTTCCCTGTAATAAATAAAATAATGGCCTGTCGAGTCAGGTGTGCTGGTGAGGTGGGTGTGCACCCAGTGCTTACTGGGAACACCCTGACTGGTGCCACTTGGCATCACAAGGGAAAAGGGATGTGCAGCTGTCTTTGGAAAAGTGTGAGACAGTCCATTAAGAAGTGGGCTCAGCAATAGGCACTTGTTTAATGCATCAAATTGGTGAAATCTCTCTTCGGAATTCACAATCTTATAATGCAGCAAAAAAAAATTAGCATTTATATACCAGAGGTCTTTGTAAATGAAAACACAAGTCCGTGTTTATCTACTCAGCTGTCACATTTTCCACTCTCCCATCTCATTTCCATATTGTCTAAGTATATCTCTATATTAAAATATGGATTATTTAGCCTCCTTTTAATGCTTTCCATTCAGAAACCTCTTCACAAGGCACAGTGAGCAACAAATTGCTTTGAACCTGTGGTCAGCCCTGATTTAAAGAATAACCCAGAAACCAAAGTTGCTGCTTTTCCCAGGTGTTTCCCCCAGGCTTGGCAATCCAGCCCAGGGCTTCCCTGGCTGTGTGTCCTCACGGGCCCTGACGTTTGCCAGCAATTTGGGGTGTTGTGCCACAGGCCTGGAGGGTCCCCCCCAGCTGTTGTTGCTCTCTGGTGACCCACAGTTGCACAGATTTTTTGGGAGAGGAGACAGGAGCTCGTAGGGAGAAAATAAAGCAGAGATGGAAAATAAAAAGTAAGTCCTCTTTCTATTTTTTTTTTCATATTTCATTTCCTCGGGGGGGGGAAAAGTCCCTTTAAGTTATACCTGAGCCAGTCTGGGGCCATCTCCTCTTTATGTACAGAAAAGTGAGAGTGAGACAGGAATGGAGAATTTTTGAAGTTATGTGGGGCTTATAAAGAAGAAAATCATCCAGTGTTTTCATTCACCCCCTTATACAATTTATACATCTCCATTTACACTTCCCAAGAGAAATTGTTATCCAGAACAGAATAAATTCAAACATGGAGAAGGAGCAGATGAATATTAGAAGGTTCCATAATTAATCAGTAACTGCAGAGAGCAGTTCTGGACCGAGCCATGAGTGGGCAGATTTTTACTCCGAGGGTTTGTTCATCTTCATTCCCTCCTCACCTGTGCAATCCACACATTTCTGTGGAGTAACTCTTCATTTTTATGAGATTGAAATCAGACTCAAACCCTCACTACACAGAAGTGCATCAGTGCTCTGGGAAGCTGCTTGGATGATGCAAGGCAACAAAATGGATTTATTTGGGCTGTTCTCCATTTCTGGGTGACTTATGGATGGGAACAAGATCAGGGTTTAATGGGAAGTGGAGAAGTTGCAGGATGGTGTCTGGTACAGAGAATCATAGAATATCCTGAGTTGGAAAGGACCCACAAGGATGTGTTAAAGTTTTTAGCAGTTTTAAGTGGAAAACAAGGAAAAGAGCTGAAATGAATCCAGCAGGTACCAAACACACCTGGTTTGAGGGACATGCAGGGTTACCTCAGGTAAATCAGATGATTAAAAACTGCACACGTGATAGGAATGATGAATACTTGGGAGGAAATTCCAACCCTCCACCTTACATCAGTAATCTTCATAATCAAAATAACAACGTTCTTGGAAAGAGAGAAAAAGGTGACAAAATCAGCATCTCAGTGCATTTGGGGTTTTTATGGGGGGGCACTGAAACCTTTTCTCTGTGTTTCACCTCTCCCATCCTTTTCTGATATCCAGATACTTCCTTAGACATGTTGATAATCTCCCACTGTCGAGAATCTCTCCACCCTGGCAGATTTCCTGTGATACTGCTCTGGCCTTTCACCTAAACTGAGAAATTATTTTAAAAAAGAAAAGGTTCTAAACTAACTAAACATCATATGCATCACCCTGAAGTATGGATGCAGACAGTAGTGTTGTGGACTTTTTGACCCCAATGACAACATGCAACATTAAATCACCATTTTGTGGCGTTTCCATGGAAAAATCTCAAAATTGTGGTTGCTTGGGCATCTTACAGTCCCTTTGTTATTTTTTTCCCAAAACTTCAGAAACACTTTATACATATATATATAAAAAAGAATAATATGAATATATATTTATAAAGAATAATATGAATATATATTTATAGAGAATAATATGAATATATATTTATAGAGAATAATATGAATATATATTTATAAAGAATAATATGAAAAAATATATATATTTACAAAGAATAATATGAAAAGGGTTAGATAAATCTTCTGTTTAAAGGCAGATTTCCTGGCTGTTGGGTCATGAAAGCCAAGCTACAAGGCAGCCCAGTGATCTCTCCTGAGCAGTGGAGCAGAGAGTTTTATGTTATCACTGGCAGGGAGCTTTTGCAGAATTGTGTTCCACTTTGGTACAGATGAATGACCTGTAGTGCTACAGAATTCCTGATGTTCTGCCTTTAATTAACCTCCCTTACGAGGGAAGCTGAACAAGAGAGAACACAGTCCTTTTCATAAAGGAATATTTTTACAGTCATTAAATACACATTAATACTCTTCATAATATATAATTTTGTGGCTGACATGGGCACTATTCCTACAGCTGTTCTTTGGAGAAAGAATGTTTCTCGTCATTAAAGACTAATAAGTGACATTACATCTAAGTGCTTGCATTAGATATGCTTCTTTGAATTTAATGATGGGGCAATGAGGCCTTTAATTAAATAGTCCCAAATTTTCTACTGGGAGAAACAAAAACAAATTCATCTACAGGTTTTCTTCTCTCTGTAAAAAAAAAACAACCCAGCACCCATCTGGTGGATAATCAATGCTTTTAGCCCTAAAATTGAGCCTCACAGTATTTTGTCTTTAAAATATTTGCCCTATTTATGAAATCCATATAATGGGATGAAGGAACTCATCTTGGTGGTGGATGTGGAGCTCTGGTTATTGAGACCTGTGCTGTGTCTCCACAGAACTTCTTGCAGGAAGAGGTGGCAGAACTACACAACTATTTATTTTTAATAGACAAAGTTCTCTGCCGTGGATCAGTGAGTTATGATAAACAGTATTGGGGTGTGTTTTATGGCACTGTATAAATATTTTTCGTTTAAATTTCATGTATCCAATCATTCAGAGGCCCAGTGGATACTACAGGTATTATCAGACTTGCAAAAGAGGCAAAAAACTGGCCAGATGATCACATTAAAGTAACCATAGTCATTGTTATTTGAAATAAAAATCAAGTTAGGTGAACTTAACTATTTTTTCTTGGTAAAATTTTCCAGGTTTAGTGTAAAATGAGCAAACTTTTCTACACTCAACAACAAGAAAAGTGGTACCAAAGGGAAAATTTGCTTTTTAGACCACACTGGATTTCAAAGCCATTGCTCATGGAAGGTGTTATTCCTTAGAAACAGCATTGCAAGGAATTGCATCGAAGAGTAATCCCAGAACTGTCACTAATTTCTCTCCACTTGTCCCTGAATTGTGCTTAGTCTGCTTGAAACTCTTGAAAAACAGTGAAGTTCTAATTTTTTCCAGCCTGAGTATTATTTAATGAGATAATGAAGAAACAAAGCAGCACCCTCAGCCAGAACCAAAGTATATTATCATGTAGGAAACTGCTCACAGCTCCATCTGCTCCACCAGAGAACATTAAATATTTTTCAAAAATTCTAAGCAATTAGGAAAAAAATTATGAACTTAAACGGTGGCTAAGGCATAATTTCATTTTTAACATCATACTTGAAATGCATCCCTATTACTGTAACACCCAGAGAGCTAAAAATAGCACATGAATAGAGGAGACATGCTAAAAATCTGATCTAATTTGGGACAGAATTACACATGCACAAACAGATTTGCATACAGGCTTATAGATTCTATCCTGAAAATATATATGACATATTGAATTTTAACTTCTTGGGTAGTGATAATTTCAAGGTATCACCTTGTGGTAATAATAATAACCTTAATAATAATAATAACAATAATAATAAATTGCGGTAACAATAATAATAAATATAATAAATATATTTATTACAGGGCTGTGGCCCTTCCTGAATTAAATTCCAAGTGTTACCTGTACCCCAAAGCTCCAGGTCATGATTCTTTGATTCTAAGGAATCACAAAATGAAGGGTTTTTTAATTGTAACACAGAGCATTGTAATATCTGTAGTTTCCTGCTTCAAATTTATATATATCTATATATATACACACATATATAGTTATATATATATCACCCACATCTAACTTTAGGTTATATATAGGTATGATTAATCCATGCCTGGGAAACTAAAGGCTGTAGCAACATTTTGGGATGTCTGAGATTTTTAAAGAACATAATTTGAAATGTGAAAAAAAAAAAACCCAACATAAAACAAGCAGAGTGGGTGCATT
The DNA here is from genome assembly GCF_003984885.1 of Neopelma chrysocephalum. Classification (NCBI taxonomy): domain Eukaryota; kingdom Metazoa; phylum Chordata; class Aves; order Passeriformes; family Pipridae; genus Neopelma; species Neopelma chrysocephalum. Next base: position 15,892,552 of record NW_020897809.1, on the reverse strand, counting down.
GTGTGGAAAGCCTGAGAAAGAGCTCCAAGAGTCTCGTTATGGACTACAGAAAGTGTTGGAAAACTGTATTTCTACACATAAGCACAACATATATTCTCAGTGTAAGAGGATCATGGAATCATAGAATGGTTTGGGTTGAAAAAGACCTTAAAGCCCATCCAGTTCCACCCCCTGCTATGGACAAGGACACCTTCCACTAGCCCAGGTTGCTCCAACCTGGCCTTGGACATTCCAGGGATGGGGAATAATAAATTTTTTCCATGCTGAACACGAGAGCTGACTGTGTCCTGATCTCCACACATGTTTGCAGTGCTGCAGGTGCAGGCAGGACGCAGAACTGCTTTTATTATTTTAGGAATTTGTCTAATTTAAAACACTCAGTTGTTTACAGGTTGGGCTGCTGCTCAGCTACTGGAGTGAGCGTTTCTCTCTCCAACAGCTCGGGGTGCTGGAAGCTGCTGTGGGATCTGCAGCAAGTGCTGAAAACAACCTGAATTGAGAATCACTGAGCAAATTGTCAGGAGCTGAACAGCAGAGTTAGAGTTTGGAGACATAAGGAACTCTCCTGAATGAGTAAGAAAATCGAGACAGATCATCCAGGACGTTGTTGTGTCTGTTGGCTTTGTAAAACCACCTCTGCTCTCCCACGGACTTTCCTTGCTAAAGAAGAATTTAGTGTTTATCCAATTCAAAGCCAATGGCCTCTGCTCTGGCTGCTCTCTAAACATTTCAGGTTGTTCTCCTTCTCACTGTTCTTGCCAACTCATCTTCTGCTGAGCAGATTCTGTTAAATTTACTCTGTGTCGTTCCCTTTTACGAGCGAGTGTCGCCCGACGGGACGTTCCCTGCTCAGGTAACGCTGGGCTCACGTTCAGCTTGGCTATAGAAACATCCCAGACCTCTGCTTAAATCAGCACTAACAGAAAATCTATTGTGCTTTTCACTGTAAGTTTGATCCAGTTCTTGGCTCTAAAGATGTTAGTGAGAATAAATAAGAGCAGAGCGTGCACGCAACTGAGCCACAGAATCCATAAAACACCCCGGGGATGAAATGAGATGGAAGATGTGGCACAGCAAAACGTGCAGGATCCAATAGTAATAAAAGAGTTGACCTTCCTATAACTCTGCCCACCTTCCCAATCAGGATTTCTGTATTGGCATCTAATTATGTAGCTCTTCATTCACCTCTCCAACCTTCCATCACGGAGGAGTCAATTGAGAGGCTGCCATTAAATGCAAAGTATGGCTCTCATTAACCTCACCAGTGCAGGCACACATCTATCTCTCCTGCACTTCATTCTCTGCTGGTTGTTTATCTCCTGTATCTCTTTCTTCCTGCTCTTGTTTCCCTGTTTTATTTAAAAAGTAAAATGTAAAGAGCAGCTGCTCTGTTATCCCGTGCCTTTGTCTGGGATCTAAATCAATGGAGCCCTGCTGGGCTCCTGCCTCTTCCACTGCAACACAAACAATAATCACACTGATCATATCTCCTGCCTCTGCCTCCTATAGAAGAGGACACTTAGAAGCCAGTTGCATAATAGCAATAAACATGAGGTATCAGATAATAGATCTTCAAAGATACATCAATAATATATTTCAGATCACTGCTGTTACTGCAGGGAAACTGCTGGGCAAGAGGAACGCTCAGGAAATATCCATCATCTTTTACTGTCTGGGTAAATGTTTGGAAGATGGGCTGTAAAACTGCATTAAGTTGACAATAAATTTCGAGGCTCCTAACCTCTTACAAAGTGCCAAATGCCAGTGTTCATCCACTGGCTGCTGGGTTGGGAAGGCTTTTGTGCTTGCTTCCCCAAACAGCAGCACTGCATTTCACTTTATTTCACTTTATTTTCTGATTTCCACTTGCTGCTCGGGGATGGGTTGGTTTGGGAGGAGAAGCAGGAAAGTCAGAAGAACAAAACTGCAGGAGAAACCTCAGAGACCGAGCGGAGAGAGGGAAGCCATAAATATTTTTAGTTCTAAGCTGCGTTAACGAAAACAATTGAAAAATTATATTTTGGAAATATTTTTTGCACGCAGTCTGCGTGAGTAGCTCCCCACGGAGATTGGGAGATGTGACAGAGCAGATAATTTGGATTTCCTGAGTGGTTTAGAGGAGAGGGAAATGCAAATATCCACCTCACTGAGAAGCTGAGTCCTCTCTTACTGCAGTTCTCTGGGCAATCTTAGCCAAGGTTTGCAAGGCTTTGCTGTAGGAAGCCAAGAAATATCAAGAAGATCATCTAGATAATGCTTTTCCCTCTGGAGCATAAGATTTATGGGATAAACTATAGGAAAAACTCCAGACAAGCTTTATGCTCACCAACTCCTGTAATCCCCAGGTGTTTTTTCGGGAACAGGGCACTGCACACTCAAGATTCTGAGTCCTTTAGTGTTATTTATTAGTGTTCCTTCAGTGTTCTCCATTATCCACTGTGAAAAGTTCTATCTCTGGGAAGGATGAACACAAGGTGTAGAACTTACTCCCTCTGCTAATAAACATTTATTCCCTGGAAAGCCTCATAGTGGGAGCAGAACCCTTCCCAAAACCAGGCAGAGTCTGGGAGAGCTTGGGGAGCTCAGGTGCAGGAGCTGGGGGTAGAGATCCATCTTTAATGTGAGTAATTGGGTTTTTTATTCTTTATTTTCATGCCATTTTCCACACCCTGGGCAGACTCTGTGCCTTTGCAAATGTGGGTGGGCACACAGAGTTGGATAATTAAAAGTAAACAGCTCTATATTTAAGGAAGTTTAAGCTAATAGGTATTTAAATCAGCTTTCATAATATTGTCACTGGAAGGTTGTGCCTTTTAGAATAGAGTGGGTAATTATTAAATCCTAGTTACAGTGGGGATCATAGAATGGTTTGGGTTGGAAGGGACCTTAAAGATCATCTAGTTCCAACCCCACTGGGGGCTTAAAAACTTAACTACCAGCTTTAGGGAAAATTATATTTAGAGTAAGCCCAGGAAGTGATTCAAGGGTTTGTAAATACACCAAAAGTGTGAGTCACAGTTAGATAATTGACCATTCTGTCCATTTTGGCATTCAGCGACCTCCTGTTTTCCTTTGTGGCTTAAACCTGCAGAGAGCAGATATCCCAAGGTTCAAAGGGGAACTTGGAAAATGCAGATGAGGCATTTGCCTGTGAAAGCATTTTGCTGCCCTCTAAACTCTCATTGAAATCTCAGTTCACTCAGAAGGTCCAAGTTCTCATTCTCTTGGCCATGCCAGGAGGGACATGTTGATGCAAAGCATGGGATGGGTTGGGTTGAGCAGGTCAGCTGGTCTGGGACACCAGTGGGGGAGAAATCACTGAAAGCATCTGATAATTCTTCCTCTTGCTGCCCTTGGCTGATGGAGAGGACTGAGCCAGTCCCCTGCCCTGGCCAGTTTGGGACCAACCAGGGGGCGGAGATATTCCATGAACTTTCTCTCATCTGCTGCTGAGAGATGAGCACCTTTAACAGTAAAAGTATTGAAAGAACTCCTCTGAAAGTCACTTTTCCCCAGCTTTCTGAAAGCTTTCCTATAAATCTCTGTTTTTTAAAAGTCTGGACTTTTTTGGAGCGATGTCTGCATGTTTGGCATTTAAAAGCAGGAATGACTGAGCCCAACAAGCAGCTCTCCAGTTCTTTTCCCTAAGTTAGCCTGGGATACACCTGGGATACACAGGTCATTGCATGAAAATCTTATGTCCTCCAGCATGTTCTCAGACAGGTGACCCCAAATCTGTGTGCTTAGAAGCAGCCACAGCCCCTTTCCCATCCTGTATCTCCTGGTCTGGGCAACCTACAACTTTCAAGGCAACTTTGCCACCAACCCTTCTGAGCTCCCTGGTGAATAATTCAAGAGCACTTGTCAGAATGGGTCAACAGTTTGGTTTAAGCATCCCTGTGTCTTGATGCATCTCTCAGCCACCACCATCAAACCCAAAATTGCTTCTGCCATCCCTACTGGCTGCTTACAGACAGTGGAACAAGTTCAGCTGTGCCTAAACTGCTTCACTCTCCATTCTTCCTACAAATTATCAATCCAGTATGGAGGGTTAGAAATTCCTCTTTTTGGGGCACTACATGTTCCCTGTTTTCCCTGAGGGTGAAAGGACAAGAATTGGTCAGAGAACACCCTCAATTTTTCAGGCTGGACACAACACATTTGATCCCAGGTCCATAATAATCAGATTCCCAGAAGATATCCTGGATTCTAAACTACCCTCATTGTGAAGTGTTTGATCCTAGAAGGTGTGAATCTTACTTTTGCAATCCACAGAGTTTTTCTTTGATTCAGGGAGCAGTTTTGCACCTGGAGCTCGATCCAAAGCCTGCTGAAATTAATAAGCAGCTTTCTGTTGACCTTAACAAGCTTTGGATTAGGCTTTTTGTGAAAACCAGTCCACTGACTTAACCAAAGAATATTTATGAAGTTAAAGCCGAAGGAAACTTATAGAAGAAGAAGAAAAAAAAAAATCTTCCATTTCATGTAGTATCTGTTTTAGTGCCAAAAATACAATAAAAAATCCTGCAACGTTTTTCTCTTTATCATCATCTTTACAGGCTTCGTGAACCTCATCTAAAAGGTGCTCTGGGTAAAAAGTATTATCATTTTGATGAATGCCAGCCCTTTGACACGGGGAAGAAGGCTTTTATTCTCTGACAATGTCCCTGCCAAGCTAAGTAGGAGATGTAGGCAGAAAGCTTAGGGGGAAACCCTGATGCTGATGAATCAGAGCTCCCTGCTGAGCAGCAGCCTGATGATCCCCACCCTCTAAAACAGTTTAGTACCTTTTTCAGCAGGTTTAAGAATCAAGTTTGCCTTTTTTGCGAGGTTTTTAAAGGCTGAACCCGAGCCTGGCTCTTGGCAGAAGGAATGAAATCTGTTCCCTGTGTGTGACTCTTCCTGTGTTTTCACTCCCAAACCTCGGAGCACAGATTCTTTTGGAGCACAGATTCTTTTTTGTTGCCTTGTCTGAGGGATCAGGCAGCAAACTGTCAGCACCCAGTGCTGGGGGTGCTGGGTGGGGAGGGGAGATGCAGACATTGAGTTCACGGGAGCTGGGGACTCACAAAGCTCATCGAGCCCTCCAAAAGCGATTCAAAAACCTCACTTTTAATTCAGCTCTTACAGTGCCTTGTATTTCCCATTAACTGGAAATACTGCAAGAATTCCTTGTATTTGGATTATCTTTTTACATTATGTGGACACTGTCATTTCTCCTCTGCTGTTCTGGATGTCACCAATAACAGAAAATATTAGTCTATATGTTAAACCAACCACAAAACCCCCCAACACCGCTCAGGTTTGATTTTTTGCTGTGATGTTTGAATAAATATATTTTTTTTTCCTGCATTCAGCTCTATCCCTATCTAAAATTAAGTGCAGCAGCTGTTTATGACAGATTATTTGTGTGAATGTAAAGCCTGAAAGCCTTTACATCAAACTGGGGATTCACTGGGCCAGGCACTGAATAAACTGACTTTGTTATTGGGAAAACCTCATATGTAAAGTCTGGCCAGGGAGAAAATCTGTTTCCATCCTATGTGTGCCTTGTCTTTATATAATATAGAATCACAGGATAGTTTGGGTTGGAAGGGAAATTAAACTTCATCCAGTCCCACCCCCTGCCATGGGCAGGGACACCTTCCACTAGTCCAGGTTGCTCCAACCTGGCCTTGGACACTTCCAGGGATCCAGGGATCCTGTGCCAGGGCCTCCCCACCCTCCCAGGGAACAATTTCTTCCTAATATTTAATCTAAACCTACATATTTTTACCAGATAACATAAATACCAACATATTCGTTATTTTTCCCAGGCTGTCCCGGCCTGAAAGATTTACACTCTTAATAGGAATTAAAATGCTCAGAGTGTAAACTCTAAGTGCATCAGACCCCTGTGAGTTGGGAAGCAGAGATACAAGAAATTGAAGTGAATTTTCCAAACTATCAAAACATCCCTGCAACATAGGGATGTATCAAAAATATGAGGCACATTTTTATTTTGCTGTGCACTGGTAATTGGAAATAACTAAATTCAGCTCGAGTAGAAATAATTATTATAAAAAGTCAGAAAACCAGATCATTCCTGTGCCTGGTTCCACATCCAATGCCCTTCTGTCTGGCCTGAGTGCCTGGGTCCTGGATTGCCTCTTGGCAGAGCTTGGTGTCCTTCCAGGAGGTGTGGTGTTCCCCTCAGCCTGTCAGGCAAAGTGCATATTACATTTGTTATTAAATATTTTGGCCGCTCTCTCTGTGTTTCTGTTTCATCCCCAGCTCGGTTACACGTCGCACACACTATATTATTACTGACTTTAAAGCCCAGAACGAGATCAAGCCTTGAAAGAGCAGTTTCTTTTCTGGAAAGTGGAAAATTGGCAGGAGAAATCACTTCTGCCTTCAGAGGCAGTGGCAGAAGCAGATGCTGAGTGCATATTGTGCGAGGGGAAGCAATTGGAAGAGAAACTAATACAGAGATCACACATGATCTGCAGAATTTAAGAAGCAAGATACATCCACTGCCCAGCCACTGCTCAGAGCACAAACTGAAGTAGACAAGGTGAAGGAAGAAAGAGAGCAAGCTGAATACTTTAATCACTTCATGTGAAGAGAGCTTGCTATAGAGGTGCCAAAACTGGGGATATTTGGGAAGGAGAAAATTGATTACGAAGAGATAAGAGTGTGTGAGCTTAAAAAAGGCAACTTGGATACAAATGAAACGGGGGAATCGCTGCTATGAAATTGTTTGTCGTGGCGAGGAGGAGAATTTGCACAAGGTAATGAAACGAAACTTCAAAGTCAAGGACAAAGACAAGGAAAGAAGAGACCCATTACAGCCATCAAGAGAAGCTCATTAGAAGAGCTTGACTGTGTACATCAGAATTTTTAAATCTGAGGGGCTGGGTTGAGTGAACACTTGGGTGGCTGAACTTCAAAGGGTTCTCAGATCTCCTGAAAGGTTTGGGTGCAGTTACTGTGTCTGTGCGTCTGCTTTTCCTCTCATTATCGATATGGTGAAGAACAAACAATTCCACCAGCGATGAAAGAGAAATATTTGACCCAATATTTGACGTATCACCACAAATATCTGCTCTGAATGTGCCCACCTCACTTTTGGCAGCTTTCCAGTGGGAAGTACAGAAGACCAACCATGGGATGGTCCCTCTGACCAAACCTCTTGTCCTACAGGGCTGCTCAGCATCCATGGACAGTGGGAATTCCCAAAGTTGCCAGAAGTGGAATAGATTGGGTCAACTCGAGGCAGAACATTTAGATATGGATGGAATTATGTTATTCTACATGGAAATACGAACATGGCTTGGAGGTTCAGAGTTCAGACCCAGGGCACTAAAACAAGAAGACAAAGTGTGGGCAAAATATTTCCCTGCACAAAATCAGTGTTTGTCCACATTGCCCACACAGTGTTTTCTTTTAAAAATGCTTTAAAGAGCTTATTTATACAGCCCCCAAATCCTTAAATTCTAATTAAAGGCATCAGTGTTGAAATATTATAAAAGTAACAAATACCAAAAGTCTTGCTATGATTAAGTTACAGGTGTAGCAAATAATAACCTTGGAAATGTAGGAGTGAGAAAAAAATCAGCCAAATGTTGTAAAGTATTTTCTTCATAGTTTATAATTATCCTTCTAGAAGCTCAAAATGTTTGCTTACCAAATATTCATTAGCTAATATTTGTACAGGGCCTTGAAAATGTAAAGCCCTAAATATGTGCTAATTATTATTCTAATTACTTATTATTATCAAGCTCTTTGTTCTCTTTGTTCTGTGTGACTGTGTCTAGGAGGAGGTTGCTCCCCTGGAAGCACCTCGGCCTCTTATAGGACTGAATTAAAGGCATTTGTTTCCTGGGGGAAAAGAAAGGAAGAATAATCAGGACAGGACTGCAGAGGGAGCAAAGATGTGGAATGTCTCAGCTTCACCAGGGCTTTTTGTTATATTTATGTTCTCAAGCCTTATGCAATGCTGTATATATATATATATATATATATATTTGATTGAATATAGAGAGGAAACAATATATAAAATTCCCATTGTGCCAATGCTGGAGGCCTTTTGGCCATGACACACATGGGCCCATCCTCCTCATCATCGTGGGTCTGCTTCTCCAGACCTTATTTCTTCAGCACTCCCTAAGTCCCCCAAGTGATTCCGGGCTTTTATTTAAAATTCAACTTTCCCATCACCATTGGGGCTGGAATTCCACCACCATTCATTCCACCACTTCTTCCTTCCCTCCCCAAGGATTTACCTGCTGTGTGCTCTCTCTATGTCCTTTTCCTGGCACCAATATGATGAACTAAATCTGATATTTTCAATTTGCGTGTGCATATATATGCACTTAAAGAAAAGGGGCCAGAAAAGGGGCTGGAAAACAAAATCTTCTGCTTTTTGCAGGATGGGGAAAGGATGGAGAATTTTCCCACACACCAGGCGATCCCTGAAAACCATGGGAGGAGTTTGACCTTCCTGCTTTCAGGAGTTACTCATTTTGCTGCTAACAGGGTAATTCTGGGAGAAAGAGGGGGTTTTTTGGGTTTTCCTTCTCTTTAAAGGATATCTTGTGGTTCTGAGCAGAATGTTTAAAGCTCTGCCCTGTGCACAGTTTTCTGTCTATCTTATCCAGCATGGAGTGACACAAGAGCAATGCTTCCTATAAAAACCTCCCAAAAGGAGCTACTAATTATTAATGCAGAGAATTCCAAAGGAGAAAGAAAACAGCATTTCACAGCAAGAACTTGTAATGAGAGTGCCATTAAGGCAATCAGGCTGCAAACCACACAGAGAATTGAGAGACACCCTTTCCTCTCTGCTGAGATCACAACGGCTTTTTTTGGGTTGTTTCCCCAAAGGATGGTCCATCACCACCCAGCTGGACCACAGGGATGGTGCCAGCTGCTGGTGAAAGGGGTTTTTTGGTTGGCACATTTGCCTTGTGCTCTGGGAGCTCAGCAGAGCAGCAAATATGGGGTTAAAATTTGGATCCATGGAATTCAAACCAGTGGAGAACCTTCAAACCTTCAAACCTTCACCAGCTGATACCTGCCAGGGTCGTGCTGGTGATGATCCACAGTGACTTTGGAGTCTGTGCCACTCTAGGCCAAAGACCATCAGCTGGACTTGGTGATTTTGGAGGGGTTTTTTCCCCAGCCAAAATAATTCCATGATTCCAAAAGTGATGCAGTACTTGGGCGAGCACCAAATCTCCAGGATGAGACCAGGAAGCAAAAGTAGTTTATCCAAGGAGAGTTGTTGAGAATCCCAACATTCCTATGTACAATTCTAACCTGCCTTCTTAAAAATTGTAAATCTGTTCAAAAACTTGTATTACAAAGAAATGTTTTATAGAAACCCAGTGCAAACATACTTTTACTAAAAAAAAATTAAAAAATACTTAGAAATGTGCTGTATAATGAACACCTCAGTTCCAGTATTTTATAGTGTTAAATATTTGCATTGATCATATTTTTCATATCTTTTCAATGAAAACAGTGATTTATCAAGACCAGTTTTAAGCACAATCATGCATTTAAAGTCAAGGGTTAAGTTATGGTTGCATCACTTTGAGGGATTTAACATCCACAAGACGAGCAGAGGTAAAAATCTATTTATGACATTAACTCGAGATTGAGGAGGAAATAAAAAGGAGATTGTGGGGAAAAATAAACTAAATACACACAGACTGACATTACATGGAATTAAATAATATGAATGCAGGGTATTTTGATAGCAGTCTGGGTGTTTTACTGAGGCTTTGCAAATGAAGAAATAGGAAATGGCTTTATGTCCTATATACCCTAAAGGTTTAAACACTCTATTTGCAAGACACTTGTTATTACTCTGTTTTCTTGTAGGTGGATGAATTCTGAATGTTTTGCAAGAAAAAAGGTCCCTGCTGGTTGCTGGGGTTTGTCAGGTTTTGGAGCATCAATATTTCTTCATATTTTCTGATGTTCTTGTGAGACCTTGTTGAGCAAAAAAAAGAAGCTTTCACCTCTTCCAAAGTGATTTCTATTATTAATATTTCACTAAGTGGTCAGAGCACGATGAACCTTCTCTCACTGTGGTACTAAACAAATATTTTAAGGAGTGTGGTGGTTTCACCAAACAGAATGGGGATGATGAATGACTTAATCTGACCCCAGGTGGGGCAAGTTATTAAAAGAGAAGTCGCACTTTTATAGATGGAAATGATGTAGCAGAGTAAATGAATGGAGATGATCTGGAAAATCCAGAGGGAATTCTTTCCTTTCAGATAAATACAGTGTAATGGAAAGGAGAAAAGCTTTAAATATTAGCCCTAAAACCTGGAAGCCTTCCTTGAAAACAACTGAGAAATCCTATTTAGAATAACTGAGGCATTAAACTCTCCTGTTTGTTTTCTTAAGGACTCAGATGTTTCTTTTTTTATCACCTAAAACAGCTGGATGATGTTTTCCATGTGGGCAGGTGAGTCCAGAGAAGCAAAACCAATATTTCTGTACGGTCCATGTGTGGTTTCTGTCATTCCCAAGACAGTTTTTGTTGGCAAAGGAGGTTTCCATCACCTTCCATCAGAGGCTTCACCGTGTAACTTTGGATAAGAGAACCAATAAGTGACAATACTCCAAAGAAAAAGGTTGGGGAGAAAAAAATCCTGAAGGGAAATTTAGAACAGGTAAGAAAAAGGAGAGTGAAACCAAAAGATTAGACAATTTCTTTGCCTTGCAACACATAATAGAGAAGCAGCAAAGAAACACAGCAGGTGTTTTGCCAGAGGAATTGAATATAAATAAAGGAAAAGAAGCTTTGTTACTGGTGCAGCTTTACCTGGAGTAGGTTTTGAATTGGTCATCACAGAATTTCTTGGGGATAATATAATGTCTTTTGAAAAAGAGCAGCTTTAGCAGAGAAATGGGATGTCAAGAGATCTTGGTTACGAAGGAAAGGCAAAGAAAATTAATTTCAACCTCACTGCCAATAAGAAAAAAGAAGACTCCATAATAACTTAATTAAGTGGTTATAAATAAATGATGAGGAAAGTGTATATGATCAGTCCTCACATTCTTATCACATTGGCACCAAAACTCCAGGGGGGAAAAAGTGCCTTCCATCCACGCACCTGAAGCAGTGCAAGGAGAATATAAAAAATTCAGAGCAACCGAATTGAAAACATCTATCTTCCTGCACGGGCCTTTTACAATTATCACAGGCACAGCCTCTGTGTTTCCTTCCAAAACTAAAAACCCTCTGTAAAAGAGCTTTTTCCATAATCCTCGTGGTGAGGGCCAAATTCCTCGTGTATGAAAATCAGAATTATCCAATCAAAGGGAAGTGAGAAGCTTCACATATCTTTGAAGAGCAGGTTGAAATAGTACTAATTTTTTCTTTTCTGGAATCTCTGTGGTATTTTGGTGCAATGTCATATCAAGAACTAGACGAGTTGACCATAAATAGCTCAAGTTTAGGAGGGGAAAAGAAATCTCATGAAACTCTCTAAAAAATTAAATAGTTCAGTTCTGCATGTAGAAATGACAGTCACATCATCATGGCTAGGCTTCGCGAACGAAGATTTGGGAATGACAGTCACAACCAGGCTGGGAAGTGATCACTTTGTGTTGTTCTCACAACAGACACCCCAGTGCCAGGGCTGACGAGTGTGTGGAGCAGGAGAGAGGCTCCAGAAGTTCATTCACAGAATCCCAGGATATGCTGAGTTGGGAGGGATCCACAAGGATCATCCAGTCCAACCCTCAGCCCTGCACAGGCCCAGCCCCAAGAGTCTCATCCTGTGCCCCAGAGGATCATCCAAACCCTCCTGGAGCTCTGGCAGCCTTGGGGCTGTGCCCACTGCCCTGGGGAGCCTGGGCAGTGCCCAACCAGCCTCTGGGGGAAGAACCTTTCCCTGAGATCCAACCTGACCCTGCCCTGGCACAGCTCCAGCCATTCCCTGGCTGCTGTCCCTGGTCCCCCCAGAGCAGAGCTCAGTCCCTGCCCCTCCTCTACCCCTGCCCTGGGAGCTGGAACTGCAGTGAGGTCTCCCCTCAGTCTCCTCCTTTCCAGAGAAAAGGGGCTGGTCCTGCTCCCATTTCACCTGAGCTCCACCAGCTATTCCCAATCCAGCCTTGCAATGAACACTGTCCTACATGGAAACACGTTCCTACATGAAAACCACTTTCTTGCCTCGTCAAGGCTGCAGAATTGATTGACACTGAGGAGGATCAGGAAGGCCCCAGGGGTGGCTGCCCCACACAACGGGTCAGAGAAAACACCGGCCGAGAATCACAGACAAAGCAGGGAAGAATCAGAAAGGTTATCCCAGGGCATCCCGCACACAAAGGATGGGAGAAAAGAAATCAAACATGCCCCTCATCCCTGCTGGCAGTGGCTCAGGGTGTCTCCATCCCGAGGAGGAGTCGTTATCCCTGGCAGAGGGCACTTGGTGTCCTTCTCTCCTCGGAGTTCAAAGGCGCGGCTGTGAAAGCAGGAGCCGGCGCTGAAGTGAATTGTTCAGGTCAGAGCAGTGGGAGCTGTGCTGGGGATGCAGGAATAGTTTCATCTCCACTCTAAATGACAAGTGAAAGATTCTCAGCCACCGGCTTCAGTTCCCAACTGCAGCAAAAAGCAATTATTGTAACTGCACCACCTCCTTCTCCGCTGCTCTCCACTGACCAGGGCAAGTGTGTCGAGCCTCAGGATGAGGAGTTGCATCCCTGCTTTGGAGGAGATGAAAGACCTCACATGCAGCTATTTCTGTGCCTTTAAAAGTGTTACTTAACAATTAAAAGCAGCCCACATCTACTGATTTTCTCTATTTCTACAGGATTAAAAAGGTAGCTTGGGGACTCCGTATAAAATTCCACTCAGCTGCTCCTTGGCAAAAATAAGAAAAAGAAGAAACTCCATTAATTGATTAAATTTAATCTAAAATTCATGCAGAAAGTTGATTTGTTCACTAGATGAGGTCCTATTTCTGAAGCCCTGGGCCTCCAGCAGAAATGAGTAACTGCAGCTCAGCTCATCTTTATTTCATTGAGCTCTGACTGGACTATTTCACTGCACTACTTTTACTTGTATGGACTAGTCCTTATCATTGCACACTAGTTCAACAAAATGTTGATTTTATAAATTAAAATCTGGCAGGTGACAGTCATGAGCTTTCCTCCATGCCTCTAGATATCATTTAGTTCTGGTTTCACTCTTAAGTAAAAAGTCAGGAGCAATGAGGTCACTTCCCTTTTGGTTTTAGAATCATAAAATCATAGAATGGTTTTAAATTTTAAAGCACCATCTTTGTCTCTGTCTCTCAGATGAATTTTTTTGATGAGGGTGTAACTGAGGTCACAGAAACATGGGCTTTGCAGACTATTGAGGTGTTATTCTAGTCGGACTTCTTGTTATGGTTGCCATCCATGAAGTCCACGGGGGCCACATCTGAGTTTAGTTGATGGCCTTTCAAGAAAATAACAAAAACCAGACCTATGGAAGTGATTGGGAATCTGGTTCATCCATTCACAAACATGCCCTGTTTGGGGTGGGGATTCTTATTGTTGGGGTTTGGGTTTTTTTTTGTTTGGGTTCTTTTACACTTTGAACAGTTGACACCATTAATATCAATCTAATCAGTGCTGACAAACCAAGACAAACCAACATCACTCTGACTCAAAAAGGAAAAGGCAGCTCTCACCAGCCTCCACTGTGGCTAAAAATCCCCCTACACCTCCTCCAACTCTTATTCCTCACTCTTTGGGTCATTTTTTTTCCCTGTGATTGCCCAGCATAAGTTGAGGACAAGTCCATTGACTTCAACATCTTGGAGCGAGGATCTCCTGCAGCTCCAACCTCATTCCCATTTTCCACAGGCTGCACAATCTATTTCTTCCCAAATGCCCAAGCTGCTCTCGTTTCACTCTGAGCTCAGCTCCAAGTTTTCTACCAGAAAACAGAAGCAATGACAGGGGGTTGAGTTTGGATCAGTGTATTTTGTCCTGAGCAGAACCAAATATGTTCAGATGGTCTTTTCCTTTTGGCTGCCCAGCAGACTCCATTTATTTTGCTTTTGGAGAGGTGCTCTGTAAAGGCTGCAAAAGTAATTTAAGGCCACTGATACTTTTCTTTGTTGTGCTGTTAGAAAGGGAAGGTATTGACTCGTGTAAACAAAAGGAGAATAAACTACCTGATGCTCCCATCACAACCCTGAACCTCTTTCCTGCTGGATATCAGCCTATTACCTTTGTCTCCATCTTCTCAATTACATATATTTGGGTGTTCTCACGTTTCATCTCTAAATTGAAAAATAAATGGCAAACCAGGATAAATTCCAGGGGAATTAATGAGGTTTCCTCTCATACTTCCCAACAGACTTAAACACAACTCTTATTGCATTAAAGTGCAAGGGAAAGTGTGTTTTACCCCAAGTAGACCCTTATCTCCATCTTTTTGAAGGGCAGCTCCTAAAACTGTTCACATAAAGTGGTTGTTTCACGATTTTCCACTTGAATGACTACAAAGCAAGTACACACTCAGAGTTAAAAAAAAATAAAAAGCCAAAAAAAGCTCAGATGTGGCAGGATTTCCTTGGTTTCCACAGGCTGGCAAACAGACCTGGTATTATTTCTTCAATATAAGTCCTAAATGCCAGTGTAAACAGCAATATTGATATGGATTTGCAGTCAGAAACAAAGAGTAAATGAATTGAAAATGGGCTGCTATCAAAATACCAAAATTGGAGACCAACCCAGGGACTGTACACACGGATAGGAAGATAATCCACCTCACTAAAGCTCACAAATCTTGTGCAACCACGTGGATATGGTATCACTTCACCTCTGTTCAAAAAGATATCTACAGTATTTTTGAAAGGGAAGCTAATTTACTGAATTTTATATAAATATTGGAGAGCAGATTAAGTCTGCATTTCCAAGATTTTTCACTTAGCCATTGCTGTGATTGTTCATCTGGTAATAAATAAATAAAATATATAAATACCTTGCAAAAAAAGCTTAATTATCAAGACCTGTTTGTGACAAAAAAAAAAATCTATGTATTTTTACAGCAGGTTGTGGCTTAAATGAAAGTACATAAGTGCTGCACGTGCCCTTGATACACGTGGATCTGACAACTTTTAATCTATTTTTTTTTCCTGGAGGTTTAACATGAAAAATGAGTGGTTTGCTTTGGGTGAGACTTATCTGAGAGGTTGTGTTGGGTAGGGCTGGAGACAAAAAGTGCCTTTTTCCACCGTATTTCCAACCTTTTGGTGGTTGCACTTCAGTGCCAGCCAAGATTTCTAGGAAATAATAAATAACACCTCACAATGCCATGGCATTCCTCCAGTGCTCATTACAATTAGCACAGACACATTATTATCCCCATTTAATCCATGTGGGAACTCAGACCAAAAAGCTCAGATCTTTATGGATGAACTAATTAGCCTGAATGAATTGTTATAGACATAAATTTATATCTACACACATACACATATATATAATTATTATAAATATTTTGGCTAAAATGTTTCCTGTTGGGTTTGCACAATGCCCCGTCCTGTTTGCAGAGGTTTCCCTGGAAAACCTTGATTTTTTATTTGCTTTGATTTGGATTTTTATAAGACAACACTGCACAGAATTAATCCTGGACTGAAGAAATCCACCCCTCAACCCCAAGGCCCTGCAGCAGTGGGATGAAATATTATTTACAAGATGCTTTTTTCCTTCACTGCTGTAGGATTATCACTGGGATGCCTGGAATGCTTAATTTCAGGATGCAGGTGTTTCTTTTCAGGAGCTCACTTAATGTCACCGTTCTGAAGATGAAAGTGGGACATGAAACAACTTCCTTTTTTTGTTTTTAAAGTTGTGAAGTCTCATTTCCCAAGAGATTATCCCACTTGGGAAGTGCCTCATCCACCAGGAGTGATGGCCCTTGCTTGAAAGGGAAGCACTCAGGTAAGGGGAACAAAGGATTAAGAATAAAAAAAGGCGTATCAAACACAGTTCCTTTTATTTTCATTAATTGGCATAAAAATTTATGCAGGGTTTAAAGATTGAAGCAATGTAAGGTGCCAGAATTAATAGATGCAACGAGATAATTACTGCCTCTTAATGAATATTAGAATATCAAATATTCAGGCCTTGGAGTTGACTTGATTTCTATCATCTAACATTTTAAGATGGGCTGGGTGTAAACTCAGGGAGATGCATTGAAGCAGAGAGAGCTGGCAGAGATTTGTAATATCAGCCTGTCCTGTCTGGAATCTCAGGGAAAGCTTTAATTTAATTTAATTTAAGAGCTCCAAGAATTTGTGCCCCTCTCTGCAGAGATGCCAGTCCCCAACGTTTGCCTGGGATCCTAAACCACCAAGATATTGCAAATTTGGGCCACTGTATCCAAATCTACACCTGGAGAAACAATATATATATATATAAAATATATAAAATACATGTGTCTTTTGCCTCCTTAGCCTCTGCCCCAGGGTTCAGGATTCAATTTTTCCAGTAATTTTCCAAAAGCCTCACCCTGTGCATTATCCAGGCTCTAATTAGTCTTCCCTGCCAGTCCAAAAAGTCTTTACATAATTGTTTCTCAACTCTATATACAAAAGGCCCTCTAATGATTTTACACAGCTAAATATTGGCCTTAGACTTCTAGAAATAAAAATTATTTGTAGGAAAAAAAATGACATGTATTGTCACTGTGTAACTGAACCATCATTTCCCCCATTATGAATTTGCATTAGTAATTAACAGTGCTATGTATTTAAACTACTTAAGCAGTGTAGATCTGTGGTTACTGACTTCTGGGTGAGCAGCTGCGAGGTTTTATTAACTTATAATTATCAAATTAGTTTTACCTATTTTTTTCCAGTCAATTTACCGCCGAAGAATTCATGAATAATTGAATCTTGAATAATATAAGGATAGAATAGTCTCAGGTGCTCCTTGAGCTGTGGGTCAACCACTGGATTGCAGAGTACAGTGGGGTAGATAGGAATAAGAATCCCAGAATATCAAGATATTCTGGGATAATTCTCCTTTTTCTGCCTTCCACCTGCCTTTTATTCCTCCTCTTAAACTCAAAAAAGAAAAGGAGGAGGAAAAGGAATAAAACACAGCAGAAACTGGGAAGAGTGGAATAACACCAAACTTCAGTGCTGTCCTGGCTAAGATGAGCACAACAATAAAAAAAAAATATTGATGTATCCATTTCTTGGCCTTTCACTCAGGCATATTACACTTAGAAAAGTCAGGCTTGTAAGTGCTCAAATACCACGGGAATCACATCCAGAGAATTCCTTCTCTGCTTTGAGGTCTGTCACAAAGCTGCCATTTGAGCCATCACTCATCCCTGCTGGATGTCCAACCATCTCGGGCCCTGCAAATGGCAGCAGCAACGTTGCCCACATCATCTGGCTCACAAGGCTTTTCTTTTTTTTAAGCTTGGAAATGTCAAATGTTACATCTCTGCTTTGGAGATAATGAGTTGTGTGCAAGGAAACAGTAGGACTCCAGTAAAGATCAAACATCTGTAAGTAATGAGAACCACTCCTCGGCTATTCAGGATTAAAAAAACAACTGCAGAAGGAATCACAGCATTTATATTCCAGCTACTTAGTGGAAGGGTGGGAATTCGCATCTTTGTGTGGTGTCCAGATAACACCTGCAGGTTTTTCCCTGTTTTCCTGTTTGTTGGTTGAACCCAGGCCAAGTAAAGGGGATAAAAGCATCTGATCCTGACGAATTTACAAGAAATTTGCCATCCTATCCAGGGAAATGATGATTTTTCAAAACACAGGATTTTTGCTCTCTGGCCTGTCAGATTTTACTGTGAGAGATATTTGCCTGTAAGACTTAATAGGTGAGATCAGCCCCAGCCTTGGAGAAAAATCACCACAAACCATCTTTCCTTCAGCCCTTCTCAACAGCTGGGCTTTCCCTTCAGCGAGTCTCTGATCCCATCTCAGTCCCTCCATCCCATCCAGTGGCATCAGGGATAAACCAATTTAATCAGCACGAGGGAAATACCAAAGAGCTGCTCTTTGAGTTACTACCAGTAACTTAAAATCACTTTAAAAGCAAAAGGAATGGTGACTGTTAGTGTTTAAGGGATGCTTAATTGCATGTGGGTGAGATTTGGCAAGAGTGGTAGTGAAACTCTAAGAATAGAGGAACAACTTTATCATTCTCCCCTTTTTTAGGAGATGAAACATCCTGAATTAAGCTGAGTCTTTTGGAAAATTATTACAATGACTGTGTGTTGTGACAACAAGACACGATTGATCTTGAAGAATGACTGTGCAGATAGAAAAAGTGCAGAAGGGAAAGAAAAAGGGGTTGAAATTACCACTGCTGTGTTCTCTGGGTGCCAAACGTTTACCTCACGTGGACAGAAAGCAACCAGGCATTAAAAATGTAAAGTAATTTAGGTTGAAAGGGACTTTGAAGTCATCTGCTCCATCCCCAGCACTCAGGGAAGGACCAGCAGCTCGAGTTTGACCATGACCAAGCAGGCTGAATTCTGATTTTCAGTAACAGTGTTTCCACAGCCTTTCTGTGCAACCCATTCGAGCGTCTGACTCCCCTCACTGGAAATGTTGTTTTTCCCCTAATATTGAACAAGAATCTCCCTTGCTGTGACTTTTGTTTTTGGTTCCCCTTTGGCTCTGGGTCTTTGAGAAAAAAATTGATTTTGTCCTCTCCAAGTCCCTCATTTGGCAGCAGATTCTGGGGTTGTCTTCTGCAAGAAGCTCATCAGACTCCAACTGTGCTGCTAAATCAGAGCAGTCAGGAGCTGCCACCAAGGGCAGGTGCCCATTCCCAGAGACTCAAAAGTGCCCACTGGCTCTTCTCTGCAGAGCCTGCACTTGCCAGGTTTTCTATTAAAAGAGATGGAAAAGAGGAACAGTTCATGAAAAAGCGATTTCTCCAAATATTAAGTATTTGAGAAATCAGAATACGGTAAGAAAAACTAGGTGAAAAGAAAAAAAAAGAAAAAGGAAAGAAATATAAGAAAACACCTTTTATGCTTCCAGAAACTTATAATTCTCACTGACATTTTTGATTACTATCTCAACTTCTCTTATCTGAACTTTGTACCCTTCAAACCTTCGATAAACTGAGTTTAGCAATTTTCTTTCAGCAAGAGGGAGGTTGTGTCATAACACGGCGTTATATAACGATTAAAACCTGGGAAAAAATACATGGAAACTGGAAAGAGCCCAGCTTTCAGCTGCATCCTTGGAGCTTATCTGTAACAACCACAGAGCTGTAATAAAAAATAAACTGGATGGGGATGCATGAGTAAGCTCTTCAGATGTAACAAACTGACTGGTGAAAAGAGCAAAATACAGTGGTGCTCATGGAACAGTGCTTTCTTCCCATCAGAACTTGGTGCAGGAGATGGAAAGCTACAGCCACAAATGTATTCCCAGCATTGTAATTTAAATAACACATCTGCACTGCAAGGCTGTATCTACATAGACATAACCAGCACCGGGGCTTTGCTGATATCAGTCACAGGCAGTGAAAAGGACCGGGCTGAAAGCATCATTTATTTGCTTTAAAACTGAACAATGTGAGGCTGCTTATGTGGGAAGAACTATGGAAGAGACGTCTCGGGAGAGAAAGTTGCCTGTGAGCAAAATTCTCCTGGAAGTCGAGAGCGGATTGTTTGGATTTGAAGAACGTTTGTGCTTTGGTGCTCCCTGGTTTTCTCTCCTGCCTGGTCCATCCTGCTGCAAGAGCTGGGCAATCCTGCCCTGAGGCAAGTGGGACTTCACAGCAGATCACAGATCTCCCGTGCCAAGACATCATTTTGGTCACTTCTGCAGCTGCTGTAAACAGACACTGTGATTTTTCTATTTGCTCCTGTGATTTCCCTATTTTCCTATTTGTTTCTGAAGCTTTTCCCTCTTGTTTTGTTTGCTTTAATTGCATGACCTGCTGTCTTAGCAATTAAGAGCCAGCAGTGCCCAGAGCATCTGACTGGTGAGTCTTACACTTTTGTAAGTTCAAACAAATAAATACCTAATTAAATGCAGAAACAATGACCTGTAGTAAGTCTTTTTTCATTTCTTCTGCCTGTGACTGGAGAGGCAGAAGAATCAGAGAGCTGTTTGCACATCTCGGTTTAAAAATGCCATCACACTCCTTTGACTGTTCTAGAAGGTGGATAATAAAAGAACTGAGAGGGAAAATGGGAAGGACAAGGCAGAGATTTGGAAAAAACCATTCCCCCAAACCCCTCTGAAGCGATGCATTGTATTACAACAGGGGTAAGCTACTTCTAATGATCCTTAATAACACAGCATCCCTTTCATCTTGAGTGGTTTTATTCTTATAGTGCCCTGAGGGCAGGGAAATGCTATTCCACTGTAGAATATGGAATTTGCTTAAGTCCAGAATAAAAAATCCCTGATCCCTCACTAAACTGCTGCTGAGGCTGGATCTGACCAAGCACAGCAGCCTCAGGACAGGTTTGCTTTTTGATGTCAGTCCTAAGTGTCAAGTAGGCTCAGTTCACACCCCCCCGGGGGTTCTGTCACAGCACAGCTGAGCAAGGACATCTGACAGGTCTTTGTGACCTCAATCCCCACAGCTTGGACCTCATTTGGACCTTTCCAGCTCATGCACCAGATCTAGGACTCTCTTATGCCTCCTAAATCCAAGAGTTGAACACGATCTTCCCAGATATCCAAAGCATTTGTGTGGCAACACATACTTGAAATCAGAAGTTCTGCTTTCAGATTTAACCACCTAGTCATTTTTGTGGACTTCAATACCAGATCACTCACAAGGATGTTTTTAGCAGCTAATTTGGACTACAACAGCTCCAATTAGAGCAGAAGTGTTGCTATATTTTCCTGGATTGTTTTTATCCAGCTTTCCCACTGCTGCACTGAACAGGTAGGAAAACCAAAGGCACTCACTGTCCTGCTGATTACAGCCATAAAATTATCCCCAGGGAGCAAGAACACAGAGGGACACAGCCTGGAACTAGGAGTGGATGGCACAAACAGAATGTGAATTCTAAAAGAATTTATTTTTTTTGCAAAACAAACCACTTTCTAATCCTCTCTTGAGCATCTTACATCCAATAGATTCTCGGAGAAAGGAGAAGGGAAGGAGTTTGTTCTGTGGTAATTTTATCTGTCACATCCTGTGTCAGAGCAGTGCTGACAATGAGCAACCCAGTATAAACTCTCTGTACTAATCAGGGGCAGAAGGGAGTTTTGTGTGCTGTTGCTTGCCAAGAAGAAGATGAGAAGGAGCAGAAGGCAGCCTGTCAGCCTGCTCAGATCACACAGGGCTGCAGCAAGGCTGCTCAGTGAGAGTTAGAGCTCAGCTTTGTTAAACTCGTGTGGGCTCAGACTGCGACCCTTTGATTTCAGGCTCTCCGGTAAGTGCAGAGTGTTACTCAGATGTGTTCCAGTTCCCCCATCCCAGTGGAGTGTTTGTGAGCAAGAATGATGTTCTTTATAAGACTTCCCTTTCTTGTAGCCGTAAAAATAAGCAAACAAATGCTTGTGAGCAGCAGCCTGCAGAACACGGTGTTTTATGAACCCTTCTGCCGGTGAAGGGAAACTTTTGCTGACTCCTGCTGCATTTAATTTTGTTATGGAGAAATGGCCATTGTGTGGCTGTCTGCAAAGATCCCTCTGCCCTGCATTTACAAACATCACCAGGTCCTAAAATCCCCTCTGATTGCCTTCCAAATATTTCCTCTTTCTTTGGAGACACCTCACAACTACTTACTTTCACCGTGCACTCCCCACACACGCTCTCCACCCTGTTTCTTAGAGGAAAAACACTCCAGAAAAAGAGAGAAGGGTTAAATTACTCCAATTCCTACCCTAAAATATTGCCAGGGAGGAGAAGAGAAAGCGATGTTGCTCCATGGCATCTGCAGTGGCAGCTGGAGACCAGCCTGACCCTGGTGCCAGAGGGACAGTCAAGGGCTGGCCATCAGGAGCTTCCAGGAGACAAAGATGAGAAGAAATAATGACAAAGAACAGGAATGATAAGCAAAGGTTAAGTGGAAGATCAAATAAACATGTTCAGCAGGTGAAGGAAGGGAACATGGGGTTGACACTGGAGTTTCAAGCTGACCCAGGCAGTTGAGTGCAGGAGAATTGCTTGGAACTGTGCAGGAGCACAAAGAGGGGATTCAAAACTGCAGTGGAAGGAAGTCATTAAGCAGACAACTACCTTCAGCATTTGTTTATCTCTCTCTATTACTGTTTGCCTTGTTTATTAGGATTATAAACTCAAGAGGCCATCCCAGCTCTGGAGTGACTATCCTGTGTTTCTCCCAACACAAGCTCAGTTCCTGATTACAATGCTCCTCTGGGGTGCTGCTCCAGGAAAATAATATAATAAATAATGGAAATGGACCCAGGAGGAAACTTAGATGTTAACTGTGTAGAAACAGGAAACCTGAGGCTTCATTGCTGTATAAATTTAATGTTGGGTTTAAAGCTCGTGCTGTTCGACGGGGAGGGCTTTAGAAACCTGAGCAGGAATGGGATGGCACTTTTAAAATGAAAAGATTTCCATTCTCTCTGCTGCTGCATTAGCACCAGCTCTGTCTCTTCAAATGTTTCCTGCTGGTTCTCCTAGAGCACAGGAAGCAATGTTCTGGTGATTAAGCAGCAGTATCATTATAAAAGCCAAATGAATAATCATTGTGTTAATGAACTTTATCTTCGAAAAGATTAGGGTTTTTTTTTTAATGTTAAGCCTCTTTCTCTATGAAAGAGGAAATGCACTCTCATTTCATTTAATCAACCCTGAGCTGATCATGATCTATACAATTTAATTTTGTCTGTATTCTTCCATATCTGCACATCCAGTCGCTTAAATGATGGCGTCAAACCATTTTAATACATCAGGGATGATGCACTTCCCTGTGTGCACTGCCTGCCAGATTACCAGGGCAGAATAATCTCCCTGCAAGGGATTTTTCCAGAGGTCACAGCCTCCCAGACCACTGGCCCACTGCTCTGTGGAAAGCCAGTAATGAATTATGGTGAAAACCACAGATAAATGGGATACGAAACAATATAAGGTGAAAAACACTTTATAAGTAAAAGAATTAGGAAAGTCAAGGGCTGGAAGCACAAAATTCCAGAGGAAAATGATGATTTGGAGAGATCCTGCCTTCCAGTTTGAAAGGACCACCAGCAACTCTTTCCTCTGCCTGGGAAGAGCTAAACCTTGGGAGAGCAGCTCCCAGGATACCCTGCTCTACAAGATGTTTGGAGGTGAGGCAGTCAGCTGTTGGCTTGGACTATTTGTGCCTGTCTGGCACCTTCTTTAAGAAGGAAAAGTAAGATGTGAGTGACAGAGGTGTCACAGTGGGATGTTGTGGCAGTAAGAAGGGACGAGTTGTGGTCACAACCACGTCAACCACTGTTTTCAGCTCATTCCTCTGAAAGTTCCCATTCAAAGCATGTCCTCAGCTTGCAGGAAAATCCTGATGCACAAGAGAGGAGCAGAATATCAGGAGGGACCGACAGAAAAAGTCCTTCCCAGGAGCAAATTGTGGCTGGATGTGTCTGGTTGCCTGGGAAGCCAAGCCTGACCACAGCATGTTACTGAGAATCACAGGGCATATAAAGGAGAAAAAGCAAAGGCATGTTAGAGATATCCAATGCCTGGGCTAATTTTCCAGAAGTGGAAAGCACAAGGTCATAGAAGTGGTCAAAGGAATAGAATAATCTTTTTATTGCCATAAAGTGATTTCTTTTCTTGTCAATTAAAAAAAAAAACCAAACACACAAACAAACTGCTTTTGCCAGAACAGAAACATCTCAGATTTCAAAGTGGCTTTGGGACAAGAAAGCAGATGCAGTTGGAAATTCAGTATTAATTTAAGTCAATGGATTTCAATCAACCCAACACTCACAGTCACCAAATCTGGCCTTCAGAAAACACATTGTGTCAACTGAAAATATAAACTCTTTACTGGTCACAAGGATACCTTTATCAGAAACATAAAGGTCTAATGGATTCATTAGGGCAAGGGAAACATTTAGGATTCATTTTGGGTGCTCAGGAAGGTGGGTCCATTAGGAAATGGCTCTAAAAACGAGCAGCACACATCTCCTCAAGTGACAAACTTGCCCCACAGGGCACCCGCTGCCTCCTGCCTTTCTGCTCGTAATGCAGCGAGAAATGGAAGTGTTGAGCTGTCTTTAATTAGTGTATGTTGTCTGGCAATCAGTGCAGCACTTTGTTACCCATAGCATGGTGTTGCCATGGCATTTTGCCCCCCATAATGTCATGAACAGCACGACAAACACGGCCCAGGCTCACGTGAAGGAGCGGCCGCTGACTCCGGGGAAGTTCTCGTTTATGGGGCTGTAATAGATTTGGGAAATGGGTAACATATGCTGCAAAGAGAGAGCCAGACACCAACACATGCTAAGAAGTCCAGAGGGAAACACTCAGCTAATTACAAGCTTTTTGTGGATTAATCAGCCTGCAAAAACGTTGGAGTGGTGTTAAGCACCCAAACACCCACCCAGCTCCCACCGAGACACGAGGCGAGTTGTCCCACCCCAAATCTCCCACAGCAAAGGTGCTGGTTGCCTTTTCAACCAACTCTAAGAGGGGACCAGATCCCTTTGTAGGGCTCCACGGCCCCAAGCTCCCCTGAGGGACAGCGGGAGCTGCACCACAGGGCTGGTTTTGGCACAACCCCCCCGTGCCAGGCGCTAATAAAAGAGGCGCCATCTGGAGCTGCCGCGTTGGCACCGTGGCAAATATTGATCCCTGCTGTGACAAAATGTGACAGAAAGTTTGCAAATGACAGGATGGGCTGGCAGGAGCGTTTTTGTGTTATTGGGACAGGGAAGAATCATAACTGCAACTGGATAATTTGATTTTTTTGTCTTTTATAATTAAGGTAAATCCCCCAAAAAGACCATCGTTAGGGAAAGCGAAGGTGCTCAAAACTGAGTCTGGCTTAAAAAATGCCTTTAGAACAAGAAAATAAAGTAAGTTGGTTTGAAAGTCTTAAATGGTTTCCTTTGGAGTACTTCCAAAATGAAGTCTGATGTTTGGAAGAACACAAAAGACTTTCAGTCCTGTTTTCAAAGTGGTTAAACTTGAAAACATTGCTCACAATATAAAAGTCCTTCTTGAAATGTTTGTGATTTGGTGGTTTTGGGGTTTTTTTTAAATGAAATACTATAATTAAGGATTTTTAAGGAAAAAATTCTATTAAAGTTCAATCTGACACTCCCACTCTCCACCTTGTGAGAACTGCCTTTGAATTTCACTCAAGTGACTTTTTCCTGACAACTTTTGCTTCATGCATGAATCTCCAAATTCAATACCTTCAACTGCAATAGAGAAAAAATGGACCCAATGTCATGATTTTAGGCAGAAACCGAAACTAAAACACAGATTTTCTTTTCCCCACCCTCCTGTTTTTCTCTCCCTTAACTCCTCACTTGTCTTCTCTATGTAAATTAGTTATAAAATTGTGAAGAATAAAATTTGTTAAGAAAAAGTGAATTGGGTTGAAAGGCAGGAAAGTTGGTCTTTAACCACAGCTTTCTCTGAGTTCCAGGAAAAGTTATAGAGAAAAATCTGACAAACAAACAAAAAAAGCTTTCTATGTAGGCAGATGAGGTGAGCCAAAGGTAACAAAGTCAAAATATAAATGTGAAGAAAGAGAGAGGAAAAGCAAAGAGAAATCTGCCATTTTATTTTTAAACCCTATATTGAAATAGAAGAGCAGAGTGGGAGAAGGTATTAACCCAGAAAAGAGAACAGATTGGCAGGAAACAAGGCAGGGGTAAATGCCATCTGTATTTGTGGTATTACCTACCCAAATAATAAAACTGGATGGAAGTTTTCAAGAAGAAAAAAAAGAGAGAGCCAAGTTTTGGAAACAATTTCTAGGTCTAGAGCAAGTTGTTTGGTGAAGAAAAGCTCTCCTCCAAAAAAAACCCACCCAAACCAAACCCCAAACCCAACCTGCACTTGGGCAATTTCTTATTTTTTATGTTTCTGGAGTAACCAACAATCTCAAGTAACTTCCCAACCACAATACCCAGCGTTCCCTCTCTTTTGTCTTTGTCCTTAGAGATCTACCCAACAGTTTCCATCTGAGCATCTGATGTAAATATGATTTATGGGCTGTTTATTTTTCCCCTTCCCTGCCATTAATAAAGGAGGATCACTACTTTTAGAGTAACAGTTAAAATAAATCAACATGTTAATTGGAATTCAGGTGGGGACCTGCAGCAAACAGGATGGAAAGGCAAAGATCTGTGGGGTTTTACACCTGCAGCAGGACTGTTCAGCAGGGAGAGTGAGATCAAGAGGAGACCATTAGTTTTCAGACTTGTCACATGGAAACACACCCAAACCCCTCCCCTGGGCTGCAATTCCCTGCATTCAGGTACCAAGGCTTGGCAAGAATTAGGAAGGAATTCTTCCCTGGGAGGGTGGGGAGGCCCTGGCACAGGTTGCCCAGAGAAGCTGTAGCTGCCCCATCCCTGGAAGTGTCCAAAGCCAGGTTGAAGAGGGCTTGGAGCAACCTGGGCTAGTGGAAGGTGTCCCTGCCCATGGCAAAGAGTGGAACAAGATGATCTTTAAGGTCCCTTCCAGCCCAAACCATTCCATAATTCTACGGTTATGAACCCAGCAGTGCCAGAAAATGAGAGTGGAAACCACAGAAATGAAGTTTTAGGGAGTTTGGGAAATATTTATACATCAACAAAATGTGTCTTTACATTCCTTTTAAAGATCCAGAAAGTTTCCTTTGGCTGTGCAAAGCTGAGCTGCTTTGGCTTGCTGAGCTAGGTCTGGATATTACGTTTTCAGAGGGGGTCAGAGCCTGCTTTGATGTCCCAACTTGCATCACGACCACACCACGTGGATACAAGAACATTCCAAGTCTGGAATTAACAGCTTCATCAGCACTGTCTGACTGGGCTGCACGGGCACAGGGGTGGGTGTGTATGGGCAGAGGAAGGGGGTGTGCTGAGGGATTGCTGCCCTTCATGGAACTGCTCCCTCCTACCCAGTGGCTCCACCACGAGACTCATTCCCACCTTATTATTCACTGCTTCCCTCCTCCTCCTCCTCCTCCTCCCAGTTGACTGAACTCCTGAATCACATTTCAACCCTCTTTACATAGAGAGCATATTGGGGAAAAAATAGGAATTGTGATATTAAAATCATTTCAACAACAAGCAGCAATTAAAATATACAGAACCTGTAGCCTCTGCTGGGTTGTTCTTTTCCAGAAGATTTGGTCCAAGAACAGAGATACAAGAATAAGCAAAAAAAATACCAACCCAAAACCCAAACCAAAATAACCCTAGATATGGGGAAAAATAACCCAAAATTTATGCCCCTCAGTTGCAACAAAGCCCTTGTTTCAGTAGTGATGGAGCCCAAGCAATGCTTAACCCAAGAGTTATCAAATATTTGAAACTGCTCACTCTTTTCCCCAAACTGTCCTCAAGCTGATCTAAAAAGCTCCCGAACAAACAGAAATAGCAATTTATTATACTGGTTTCATTCCTTTTTGTCACCATCTAAATTAATGCACTGAACCTGGAACACTTTTACAGATAAAAACCAGCTTTAGCATAAGAATGGGACAAGTCAACAGAAAGCAACGATGCCAAGTTCCAAAACAGCCATTTATATTGTCTGCACCAGCAATGTGTTGAGAAAAGAGGTTTAGAGAGCCAATAAAAGCTTAAAAAATCCAAACCCAAAGCTCACACACGTATCTTTTATACTAAAACACCAGCTGAGGTGGAGGTTGGACATGCACACACCACCCTGCCCAGCCTGACATGAGCCAAGAGCCAGAGAGATGCACCAGAGCTGAGCTGAAATCCAGCCAGCAATGGCAGGTTCCATCACAGCAACCCATGGTAATGAGGGAGATAAAGAGGTTTTCCACAGCTAATGAGAACCTGCTCAACAACAACCTGCCATCAGCCTTTGCAAAGCCTGCCCAAGATCAGCACCAACCTCAGCTCAAAGACACTGACCTCCGTGGAAAACAGTTTAAAAGTGTTTCAGCTCCAAGTCTGCATTTGGTGTGTCCCCTCTCCATCCCTCCCTCCCAGAGCCCTCCTCTGGACCTACCTGCCCTCGGGGTGGGTTCCCTCTGTCAGTGCTGGGGGCTGGGAGGGATCAGCAGCACAGCCTTCACCTGCCAAAGAGAAGGTTTATGAGGATCATCTCATGGAATCATCATGGAATGGTTTGGGTTGAAAGGGAACTTAAAGCCCACCCAGTCCCACCCCCTACCATGGGCAGGGACACCTTCCACTAGCACAGGTTGTTCCAACTTGGCCTTGGACACTTCCAGGGATCCAGGGGCAGCCACAGCTTCTCTGGGCAACCCGTCCAGGGTCACTGAAATTATTTGGATTAGGATTCCCCCTCCAATTCCCACTCATAAGTAAATATGGCCCATGGAAATCAAGTGTCCATCACAGCAGCAGGTGAAAAATCCCTGTTCCTTTGCTGGGAAAGGGCCACATGATTTTCTCTGGCCCCTTGCTCTGGATAAGCATCTCTGCTTTGTTTCCTTGCATTGCTGAGCAACCACTGAAGAGAAACCAAACTGTTCCATTATTCCATGTAGCCTACAAGGTTATTTGCCTAAGGACTGAAAAATAGAGGCAGGAGAGAAATATATATTTTTTTTTATGGGTTTGTCTGATTTTGTTCTCGCTGGCAGACTTACTCTACTATTTTCAGGGCAGCTTAGTGTCAGATAAAGCACACCAAAAACATATTATTTAAAACCTGTCAAAGAGAACTTGCTTGTGTCTGTAGTAAGAATCTGGCACACTGCTGAATCCTAAAGTTTGCTGCTGCTGCTTGAAGGGAACACAATAGACTGTGCTTCAATGACACCAGACATCTCTCCCTTTTGTATGCTGGGAAAGACGAGGCAGCAGATTAATAATTCAATGCTCATTAGAAAGTACAACATGCAGCAAGCAATCAGATATAATTAGGCAAAAATATATACATGATTACAGAGTGAACAAGATCCATGGATCTATTCCAGGTGAAACAGCATCATATTTTCAGTGGGAGGGTCAAGAATAAAAAAGAATCCTGTGAAATACTCAGTTTAAATGCCTTTTTTTCTCCTTACCATCATCTGTCTGTAAGAATAATTTTTCACTAGGAAACTGCAACTACATCCAGCATGTTCAGGCTCACTCCAGGTTTCTTTTCTTGCATTGAAATCCACGAGAAAGCATGTTTCTCCTCCAGATCCTTATATCACATCAGTGTACCTCGAGGCGAGTATATGACCACATAATTGAGGCAGTAAATTGATGACAATTAGCACATTAGCAGTGAATAGCAGCAAGTGATAGTCTTAATTGACAATGCAGTGGTTAGTAATTGATGTTAATGACTCAGAAGAAGGGGAGAATAGTGACTAATAACTGCAATTTTTAGCTGTTTTCCCTGCTGGTAAAACGTCGGGGCAGGTGGGGATGTAGGTTGGTCAGGGAGTTGGCAGAGTTGCCACCTGAAATCAAGAGGCTGAGGGTTTAACCAAATGTTTTGTGCATTATTGAGAAGCAAATACAGCTTTTTGACGGCTTAATAAAATAAATTACAAAGTGCTGCGTTCACCTCCTGAAAGAAAACTGGTAGTTTTTTTTTCCCCCGCATCCACAATTCCTAATTCTCAGAGATTTTTGGCAGAGTCGTGCCACTTCTTTGCCAGGCTGGGAGTGCAGCCCCCGAGGAGTGCACACAACAATTAGGGATGTTGTCCCCTCTTCAAAAATGTATTAAGGCAGGAGGGGAAAAAAACCAGGCATTAAAAACAATGCCTGTTGAAAACTCCTAAAAGCACTGGTTCTGCTGCCTGGACAGATGGCAGATTTTGAGCAAACTGCCTTATCTGGGGTCCTCCTGTCACTATAAACAACTCAAGGAAACTAAAACCTCGATGGCATTGACTGGGCTGAACTTGCCCCAGGATTAGGAGCTTTATTTCCCTGTTACACAGGAATTTTCCTGCTCCTAAAGATATATCCCCCTGCATAAAGCACATATTGTATTGAAGAAGAGGAGAATTAATCATCCTTCACAGCAAAACATATGGACAACCATGTGGGTTGCAACAATTATCCAAAGATACTTAACACGATGGCACGGAGAGAGGGCTAATTATAGCTTTGGTCTTCCCTTCAGTAGGTGATGCACAACCACATGCATGGAATAATCCCTTCCTTAAAGATTGCTGCCACTGGAGATTTTTTTGACACATGAAATGCCTTCCTCACTTCAAAGCCAAAAATTCTTAAGGATGAGTCTCTTATGAAGCTTTTTATTTTTAATGTCGTAGCTCCTCTTCTGTATTTTATATCGATTTTGAGAGCGATTAAGAGCCAGTCCATGCCTGGGCTGCTGTCTGAGGGTTATCATCTTCCAGGTGATCATTTCCATTGGAGTTTGAATGATAAAGGACTCCCATAAATTTTAAAATTAACTCAGTGCTCTTTATATTCCTCCTTGAGTGCTCATGACTTTGCTCCAAACTATGGAGAATGTGTCTCCACAGCCTTGGCAAACCTCCCCACGGCCAGTCTTTAACACACGGAGCTGGTTCCTCAACTTCAGAGAATCAAATTTGATGTATTTAGGCTGATTTACACCAAGCCAAGGCTTTATCCTGCTCCTTGGAGTGCTGGTGATGTCCCAACCACGGGCTCTAACTCCAGGTGTCACCCCAAGAAACCCACAGTGGGTTTTCCCAGCGTTGCTGCACCTTGGGATGAATCCCAAGGACTTCCACAAGTACTTTACTGCTTGTATTTTCTTCCCATTATCACCAGAAAGAAATTTTTGGCCCCTTTTTGCTGCAGTTAAAGACACAGAAAAAGGGATGGAAATTCTTCCTGCTGCAGAGCTGTAGGGATAAATATTCATGTTTTGTGGGGTTTTTTTTTATTCCTTTCTCCAGAGGGGATTGTCCCTGGGGGGAATTCTGTGCTCCTGTGGTTGAAGGAGAGTCTGGTGGCAACAGGTTTTACTGCAGCTTGTCTTTCTGCTTAGATTTGGAGGAAAGCAGATGAATAATCTATCGAGAAAGAAGAAAACAAGAACACCTGAGGGGCCACTCTGAGTCACTGAGGCACCTGGAAAAGCCAAACTGGGGAAATTATTCAGGTGCATTGAAAATGAAAACTTTTTCCCTGGTCAGAGGCAGTTTTTGTGCAGACCCACAGAGTGCTGCATTAATGAAGGAAAATGCCTCATTCCCAAAAGGTGATAGTTTGGAAAGTATCTTAACAACTAAAAGTCAAGGACTGTTTGCATACAGCTGTTACTTCCCATGATACATGTATTTTAAAGGACATTTTTAACAATGCTGTGCTCATTCCCTCTTCCGTAGGTTTTTCAGCTTCAGTGCCTGAAGATTAGAACAGCATTTGTCTTCAGTAAATGCACTCATTAATTATTTATTTTGCAAGAGGAGTCACTCATTAGGTAGGATCCAGGCACACACTGATGCCTGTGACCTCTAGTTGTGGCACATGTTTCCCGGCGCTGCTACACGGTTCTCTTAAACCTCCAAAGCATATAAATGTGATATCCATCTCTTCCCTGGAAAAATCACAAACCACCAGGCTGAAAAAGGCTGAAAACACAAGGCAATAAGACCATTCCAGCTGGTTTTTAGGAAGTGGAAGGCTCTGTAGTGAGTGCTGGGACTTCTCATCGATGCTGAAGGTGCTCGGGCAGAGATGGAGCTTTTCTTCCACTCAATCAATGCTCAGGTGGAGTGAGAGTTTTGCACAAGGATTTCTTCAACGGGAATCACAGGGATGGTGTCTCTGAAAAGACAGGCACCTGTCACACAGAGGGAAGAAGGGGTTGTGTATCACACAGCTCTAAAGCTGCTGTGCAGGGAAGGAGCCTCCCTTTTGTGACAAAGACACCTCGAGTTCCTCAAGCCTACCAAGGAACAGGAGTGACTGAAGCACCTTAAAGAGATGCCATGTCAGGCTTTAGCAGAAATGATCAGAGAGACACGAAATCTTCCGCTGCTTCTCTGATTTTATTTTGGAATTTTGTTCTCAGCAGTGGACTCCTGTTGTGGAGTTGAGAACAGACTTTCTCATAGCTGCTTTTCCCAGCCACCAGTCATTTTCTCAGCCTGCCTAAGGCAGAACTGTGAGATAAAAGAGAAAAATGCAGTCCTTTTTTTTTTTTTTTTTGCTTTCCAGGCATATTTTGCAGAATAAAGCACAGGGATTTCAAGACCTGCCCCCCGTGTGGGGGTGGGATGGCTCAGGTGCCTTCACCCCTGAGCTGGGCATGGGTGGATGATCTCTGGGCATCCCTTTGCTTGTTTAACATCATTCCTGGAGCACAGAGGTGCCAGGGGCTCCCTCTCTTGAGAACAGTCAGGAGGGAAGGTGCCAGATCTTCCCTCAGGGTAACTCACTGTTGGTCCATGACCCTCAGAAAGGCTCTTGTGGGTTTGGGCCCTCTGGACCAGCCTCCTGTGAACCTGAGGAAATGTCAGATGGCTCCACCCAAACCCAGACCCTTCTGATGTGTTTTGCAGTTCCAAACTGCTTTGTTCAATGCTCATGACAAATTTTTATAGATGTCACTGCGAGCCAAGGACCTGCAGCAAGTTTTGCTTCTCCTGCTGATTAAAAAAAAAAAGACCAAAGGGAGAAAGAAGAGAGAAAACCTAAAAGTTCAGTACAATTTTAAAGTGTTAATTTTGCCCTGATTTATTGGCTGTATATTCAAGATATACACAACAAAACCAAAATATTTCTCAGTGACATCTCTGTCGCTGTCTGACATCAGTGTCCAGCTCTGTCTGTTGCACTTGTTTGGAATTATTCATTTACTTTGGTCACAAAAACATTTCAGCAGCTTGTAGAAAGTTAAATAACTCCCAGAAATGTGAATTTGCATATAACTTGAATTTATGAGCTTTTATAAATCCTATTTTGTGCAAAACTAATTATTATAATGATGGCTGAGTAAGAAGCAACACCACACAAGACATAATTCAAATGACATTTGTGTTATATTCTCTTGTTTTAATTTTGTGGCTTCGCTGAATAACTTGAAACCTTCACAGCTGTAGCAAAGTGCCTCATATATAATGTATAGATCTCATCCTCTCTCCATTTTTCACAGGTGCCTGGCTATTATATGGTTCAGAATTCATTCATAGTGCCTATTAGAGGTCTTTATATGTAACTGCCTTCCTTTCTTGAATATTTATAGCTTTTATGAGACATTTATGGGCAGACCCAACAAGAGTTTCTGAGGAAATACTGGGAAATGGTTCTGTATAACATCATTAATATACTGTTCTTTGATGGTAATGGCCACAAATGTCATCTAATTGCTCTGTTCTTACTTCGTCTGAGCGTGGTATCGATGGGGAGGCTGCTCCAGAGAGCCTCTCCAGCCTAAATCTGCTGGGAAACCATTTGGCTCCCAAGGAATGGAACACGTTCCAGCCTAGAAATGAACCATTCCAGTCAGGATTTCTGCCTTCCAGTACGTAAAGGGGGATTATTGGAAGGCTGGAGGGAGACTTTTCACAAAGTCGTTCACTCTGCTTTTCAAAGGCACAGAGGGACAGGACAAGGGGAATGGCCTTAGGCTGGAAAAGAGTAAGTTTAGATGGGATATTGGGAAGAAATCCTTCCCTCTGAGGGTGGGGAGGCCCTGGCACAGGTTGCCCAGAGAAGTTGTGGCTGCCCCATGCCTGGAATATTCAAGGCCAGGTTGGAGCAACCTGGGCTGGTGGAAGGTGTCCCTGCCCAGGCAGGAGGGTTGAACTGGATAATCTTTAAGGTCCCTCCCAACCCAAACAATTCTTGGATTCTCTCTTACCAGCAACCCCTGTGTGTTGCCTCGAAGGTTGCAAACACTTGAATGAGAGACAAAACACAGATTGTCCATGTAAAAGTGTCTGTGGAGCAGATAAGGTTGACTTGGCTCATGTGGTGACAAGGACAGTCCTGAGAGAATGAGCAACACTGCAAAGACTAATGACTTAATGTCTGAGAGGGAGAGAGGCTGTTTGGGGGAGTGATAGTGAGATTGAAATATCAGATAATATTTGTCAGCAAATTCGGAAAGGCAAAGCTCCTTATCAGAGATACCTCGAGGGTTTAAGACAACATCTGCTTCTTCTAATAAAGTTGTATTCATCAGTGACATCAAGCAGGTTATAACAAAATGACACATTTTCCTGCTCTACCCTTATTAACCACTTATGTGAGAGAGGAGAATTGGAAATATGCTTGTGCATATATATATATAGATATAGATATATATACACACACATATATCTATGATTTCAGGCTTTGTTCCCAGTGTGTTTATGGATTTACCTCTTCAGGTGGCTTTGCTTTAGACAGCATTGTATCAAATAGAAAAAAAAAAGTATAAGGTAATTAATATTTGTATGAAAACACAGAGTCATATTTTTCCATCCTGAAGTTCTGCAGTGAGAGGGTTTCATACAGGAGGAGCTGCTGCTCAGCACAGTGCAAATCAGGAATTGTGGCATCCACACTATTTGAATGCCAGAGTTGGCCAAATAAATGGATTATTGGATAAATTTGGGTATGTGCTAAGACCTTTCATAAACTAAGCAAACTTTCAGAGTTTCTCTGGGTGCAGAGTGAAGTATGAGTCTCACAACACATCTACAAACACTCTTGCTTTTGCTCACTGGCTTAAAATGAC
This sequence comes from Neopelma chrysocephalum, assembly GCF_003984885.1. NCBI lineage: Eukaryota > Metazoa > Chordata > Aves > Passeriformes > Pipridae > Neopelma > Neopelma chrysocephalum. The sequence goes on along the minus strand of NW_020897809.1, from coordinate 15,857,803 downwards.
AAATATCTTTCTATATTGTCTAGATAGAATATTAATAAACAAGGTGCGAAATTTTGCTGATATTGAGGGTAAATATTGTCTGTGATGTAATTCACAAGAAATGAGAATTCAAAATAATATTTAGTTGTTTTTGGAGGCAAACATTAAAGGCTTTCTGGATAATCTTCCCTTTGTCCCTCCAAGTGCTCAGTGTACTTTCCTACCACTCCCCATTGCTGGGATGAGACTTCTCTCTGGAGTAGCTCCTGGCATCTGGAACAGCTTTTCTGCAACTTCCATGCTTCACCAGTTCCATCTATTTTTATATCTCATCTCTTCTCCCCTGACTATCTCTTTTAATTTCTCTCCATCTGCTTTTTATATTAACTTTATAACTCCATATAACATTTGTGAGGCAGTTTGCATGTAAAACACCAGCTACCCAAAATAAGGCTGGAGTTTAGTGTTAACACCACGGGATGGATTTGCTGCTGTGAGAGGCTGTTCCTCCTCTGGCACAGGCAGGAGCAGACCACTGACAGTGGTCAGAGAGGAGAATCTCAGCATTTTAATATTTCAGCATTAATCCTTGTGATGAAGAGTTGATTGCACTCACTCTTGGGCAAATACATAAACCAAGCTCGCAGACAAAAAATGTAAAATATTTATAAGCACAATGGTGGCGACGATAGAAGAGGAAACATAGAGCAAACCTTTTTTTATTTATCCAGACCATGTCTAGAGCTCAGCTGAATGACAGCCCTGTTCATGGAAACAGCTCCAGTGCTTCAATATTCAGCTTTTTACCCCTAATTTTGCCCTCCTTGTATTATAGATTTTCACAGCAGGTGAACAAACCTCTCCCTACAGAGGAAAAGTCCATCTCAGTCAGTTGACTGTCAATGGACAACGTTTAAAAGAGGTTCAGGTGGGTCATTCACCATCTCCAATACTGTGAATATTAAAATAAATAAATAAAGAAGAGTGCACTCAGCTGGTGCTGTAACTTCCCAGTCAGTTATAACAATAACACAGCAAAGAATATCCTGGATTTGGAATTAAACCTGATTGAACTCTAGATATAGAATTACTCTAGTCAGTGTAGGCTGGTTTTCACCAGCTCTGGAAGCCCTGTAGTGGTTCAGCTGCTGCCCATAAACCTGCATTTTGTGCTTTCCAGTACCATAACAATTATTTACTCCAGCTAACAAATCTTCAAGGCCGTGTAACCTGTGTTTCACCCATCCTGACCTCACCCACAACTTACCAGAGAGGTGTAAAATGCCATAAGTGCATTTCCCTGTGCATTGGGCAAAGTCCATTTTTCTTTTGGATGTTGCTGAAGTTCATTTTATCTACGGGCCAGTATATTAAAAATCTATTAATGTTTCACCCATAAAATGAACACAAATTGAGCTACTGCAAGATTTATATTGCAACGTGGAGAGGCCCCAAAGTAACTCCAGCGTTATTATGCCCCTACTTGTGCCAAATTGAACTTCTAACACTACTGACAAATGTTCCAAAATTCACATGCATTTCTCCCTGACTGCCCTCCCAGTTCCCACTGCAAGTCAAGCCAGTGAATTACACCTGCAAGAGCTGCTTTCCAGTCCTGCTCAGAGACCCCCTCACCTGCACAGGGAAAATTTCTGAAGGGAATCCAAGTAAATTCAAAATTACTTCACTAAAATGGATGTAAGTTATCCCTTGAAAATCAGACATCAGTCTCCCCCTTATTATTCACTGTCTGCCCTTGGAATACTAACAGAGTCTAAATACCAGTTCTTTGGTCACTCACTCAGCTCTCTTCCTATGGTTTCTTTCTCTGTGCACTCATGGCTTTAAAACTTATTTATGCCTCTTCTTTTGAAAATACTGTGGATTACAGTTATTTTCTTTGCTTGCCCTTTTTTTGGCAGTCCTTCAAGATGTCCAGCTTAGCCTGTTATGACATAGTTTATGAACTTAAGCCAGTGGTACGAGCAAACTACTGAAGCTGAAATCACCAGCTAAAGAACTGAGGAGTTTTCAATGTTCGTGGTCTGAATGCAGCAGAAAACTGGGCTTGGAGAGACACAGAAAGACTGGAAGATCCTTTCCCACTCTCCAGCTCTCCCTGGGCCTTGCTGGACAGATGCTTCTCTGACCTCTTCTTGTTATGTAGAGTCCACAGGTTCCCTTGGCATTTTTTTTCCAACAATTACCTTTCCAAAAAAATGAAGCTTATTTCTTAAAAACTTTCTTGTTTTTTTTTCCTTAAAAACTCAAGTGTCTCTCACTGCAACCTGGATTCACCACTGCTTTGCCCAATGCACAGCAGGAGGGGAAAGCATCCTAACCTCTTCCAGGAAGGGACCTTTTAGGCTTTTGAAACTTAATCCTGACAAAATAGCTCACAGTCCTTCCATCTTTCTTTACAGGTCCTGTTTTTGCAAGAGGAAGAGGAGGAAGGAATGATGTTAATGGTTGGCATGTGGGCACGGTGGGTGTGGTGTTCTGGTGTTGGTCAGCTTGAAGTGTTATCATCATCACCCTCTCCCTCCTGCAGGGAAGGACCCAGATTTGTTAGGTGAGGGCCACAATCTGGACCAGAGCTCTTTTCTTTTTAAAGTCTACCAATGTTACCTTTCCCTAAGGAGTCACTCTTACATCCTATAATATTTGGCTAGCAGAAAGGAAACAGAAAAATAAATTCCTCCCATAAAGGAAATACCTTTGTTATGTCTGTCCTTCCCACCCTTTGTTGCTGTCCTTCATATTGATTAAATCTTGATTTAGCTTCATCATTTTTCTCAGGTTTCGTCTCACATGCTCGCTACACCTGGTCCCATAATCTGTTGTCATGGAAATCAGATAGATGTCAAAAACATGGCTTTGTCACTTAATTGTGTGAGCCACACAAGAGACAGAATAATGGAGAGAACCTGATGGGAAGTCTTGCAGGTTGAAACCAAACAAGGAGACAACAGTGAGCTAAACCCCCCCAAAAATTACCTTTTACACGTAGCAGTGTTTTCATGGCAGCCACGGGGAAATGAAAACTTGCAGGTATTTTTTTCTGTGCTCATTTTTGTCTAGTATTTTATGTGTTGAGCACTAAAGGCTCCTGATCTGTGTCCTTCAGATGATTTAGTGGTGTGGAATGTTACACAGGGAGTATCCATGTGTAAGCTGCTTACACAGGTAGGGCTTTGCAGGTGTTCGGCGAGCTCAAGCCCTGCAAGGAGCATTAGAGGTTTCATACATGTTAATCTTTCATTAACAGCAAAACAAGAATAAACCCAAGCACCAATCCCCCAAGTATCCAGCAGGATGGGCAGAGAAGTCTCAGCTCTCTCACCAGAGGAAATGGCATTGCAGTTCTTCCCCGAGGCTCAGTGGCACCAAACCGAGGGCGACGTCCTGCAGAACGTGCTCAGAAGTTGTAATTGTCCCAAAATTCTGTGATCCAAGAATATGTTCTTAAGACTAGCTGAAGGATAATCCCATGAGAAATGCAAGGATGGGCAGAGGAGTCTCAGCTCTCTCACCAGAGGAAGTGGCATTTCAGTTCTTTCTGAGGCTCAGTGGCACCAAACGGAGGGCGATGTCCTGCAGTGTTCTCAGGAGTTGTAACTGTCCCAAAATTCTGTGATCCAACAGTATATATTTAAGCTTAGCTGAAGGGTAGGGTGGAAATCCAGTCTTGAGGTAAAATGGCATCAAACAAGGTCACTTCCAGGGCTGGAAACAGAGACAGCAATAAGAAGCTTCCTACTGAGGCTACTACCCTAATGACCAAGACATTTATCACATCAACATCCACAGCAACAAATTCAGGAATTCTGTGCTTTTAATGCTCAGCTCTGTTGAGGGTGTCACCTTCTGTGTGTGTTCATCCTGTCAGGTTGTTCCCTTCTATTTTTTATCAAGTTTCTACTAAGCCCAGAATAGATTTTTTTCAGGCTTGTTGCAATAGCAGCCCCATGATACCTGCTTATACATCTATTTGAAATGTCAGCCAGACAAATGAATCCACCTAAATGCTGCTGGATCTACAGAAATTTCCCTCCCAACACAGGAAATTTGCAGGGAATCCTTGTTATGGGGGCAGCTTGATTCTGCTTTGAAAATTAACCATATCACGTTGGAAACATAAGAGTGGAAACACAGTTTTCTTTAAGGTATAAAAATACTCTGAATCTCTGTTAGAGCAGGTAAAAGAGTGAAATGAAAGAGTGAAATCAGGACAGAAGGAAGGATAGAACGAATAAAGGAAGGACTGAGTTGAATCCCTGATTTCAGGATGAATTTGCTGAGCGTGGCTGTCGAGGAAACAACCTTGAATTATAGATGGGGCACATCTGGACAGGAACCACGCAGAAAGCTCAGTGCCCAGAGTTTCACACAATCCAGATGAGAGCAGCATTTTCCACAGCTCAGGATCTGCAAAATGTGCAGGGAGAGCTTTCCTCCAGGCGATCCACATGGATGTGCTGAGACCTGCTGGCTGCACTTTAGATCTGCCCCAGAAACCTCTTTTGCTTCAAACCGGCACAAACACGATGACACCACACAGAGCCTACCAGGCTTCTTGTATTTTATTTGACACAATGAATTGTAGCTTTCCAGGATTAATTCCTATTGCTGCAACAACGTTATCGCCGGGGAAGGGGAAAATTAACGTGTTATTTATGCTGGAATTGCGTTGACTCACGAGCGGTTCCTGGAAGGCTGAAAAACGGAATAATTTTGAATAAATTATTGATGATTTTAAAAGCCTTGCTTATTGATTACAGGTTATACTCTTAGATTAAAAGAGTGCAGCTAAGTCCTGTCAGAGTCTTTCAAAGTCAGAGTTCATCAGAGTAAACAAGTGCCATATCCCAGAGCAGCCAAAGAGGAGTAAAGTGCTAAAAAATTGCTGCGTGGTTTTAAACCATTCAGTTTATTATTAGTTTTTCTTTCTAAAAATTACTATAGAAGAAAATCAAATAAATTAAATACTCTAGAAAATGAAATAAAATGAAATATAGCTATATGAGATGCAGCAAGTCCTCGAAGATTGGACGTGGTGTTCGGTGCTCTGGTGTGGGTGACGAGGTGGTGATGGGCCAAAGGTTGCACTCGATGATCTTGGAGGTTTTTTCTGACCTTAAGGGTTCTGTGAGTCTGCTCCATGATTCCCTTCATGACTGGATGAATTGGGTGATACCTTGTTTGCTCATCCAAAGGAACTGCTCCAGTTGGAAATACCTTAACACCACTTAGCTCTCATATTTTTCCCCAACTGCTCCTCTAAAAATGCTCTGCAGCGTTATAAACAGGGTTGCAACATTACCACAGGCTGTTCCCAATTTACTCCTGGATAATTGAAGTATCCCATTACTGTGTTTAGTTTCTCATTGTGTTCCTTCCCATGGAGTGCTGTGGTCGTGTGCATCTCACCCCAGAGGTCTCCAGCAAATTCCTGTAATTACTTCTCCGCGTCTCTTGTTCATTCATTCCGACCAAAATTATCTCTGAACATTAGTTCCATTTGCTAAATCTCTTCTTGCTTTATTAACTTTAATCAAACTAATACATCCAGCTAAATGAAAGGTGGGCCAGGATGCCCATACCTGGGCTCAGCTCCCTTCCCAGGGGTAAACACCCTCTTGAAACAGTGACACGAGTTAATTTTGCAATTGTCAGAATAGAGAATTTGGGCTCTGCAATTTCAGTTATTGAACAGGTACCATTGATGCCATTTGAGAGCTTCGTTGCTACTGCAAAATAGATCTGAAAAACATTCCATGTACAGTCACTTGAATTTCAAAGTGAGCTCCCTGTGCCATGAGATTGCATCTCCATTAATGTTTGCTTTTCATGGAGTTTAGAGTGGAGGAAAATTCACTTGGGCAAAGTGCACTCCCTGCTCGTGGAGGGATGTGATTAAAGAACTGAAAGAGAAAGGGTTTGGCTTTCATTTGTATTTATTTTTAGAATTTGTGAGCTGCACAGATTCTATGGTATTGAGAAAACACAAAAGCCTGGTTGAATACTCTCTAACTCCCATCACTGCTGAGGAAAAAAACTGCCAGAGAGAAAAAAAATCCATGAGAAGTATGACAGCTTTAAAAATCCTCATTAAAATCAACCTAACTAGACCTCTAAAACCATTTGGACTTCAATTAGTCTGCTTTTCTGTGTCAAATACACATTAATGGCCCAATCCTGTTCCCATGGCAGTCAGGAGAAACAGTGCCCCTTGTCTGAATGGGAGTGAGCAGCAGTTCAAGAGTCAAGCCAGAGATCTCTGAAGAACAGATAAAAGCTGAGCCTCAAGCTTGTGTTTTCAGAGTGTGTTCAAACTAAGATAGCTAGAAAAGTTGATTTTTTTTCTTTTATATAGCGATATGTAAAATTGCTATAGAGATAAATTTAGCAGGCACGTTGATGCTGTTCATTTTATAATTTATAATTGAATTATTACACAGAAAGATATAGAAGAGAACATCCTCCTTTGTGCCATCACAAGTAACGTGAGCTTAGAAGTAGTTTGGTGTGTTTTTCTCAGCTATAAAAGCATTGCTAAAGCACACAGATTGTGAATATATATGTTTGACTTTAGGATGTTTCCCAGTAATGAGCAAAAAAACCACTTAATTTATCACAGCAAACTGAATTTCTTCTGCTGTGTGTCAGACATTGCATTAATTACTTGATTGGGACAAACACAGTGAGTCATGTGGAAAAGAAAAGGTTGTCAGGGCCGTGATGACAAGCCTGGCATGACACACACAGTTACCAAACCTTCTGTGCCGACAAGAACCAGCAGAAAGGGCAGAATAGATCCTGAACGTGTGATTTCTGCATCAGCTCTGCCCAGACAGCTGCTTGCCAGCTTCTGGGGGTCTGAGGCCGTCCTTGAAACGTGGATGGAGCTCGTTCTGCCTTTTAATTGGAGACCAAAAGTTGTCCAACTCGTGCGACAGCACCTAAAAGCAGAAAATGTGAGGTTGGAAATGATTGAACTTCTTGTTCCCACGGAGTGACCTCTTCCAACAGCACAATATCCATCATTGGCCAGTTTTACAGGAGTATTATGGGTAACAGACCCGACTCAGAAAATTCTCTGACTTCTGGGATAACAGCAGGGGGTATTTATTGATGTGTTTGGGCGTTATCACAGATTTTTGGTGCAGTTGAAGTGGAATTTTTAACCCTGCAAACAAAATGAGGCAAGAACCTGCCATGTAACAGCCCAGGGCAGGATCCCAGCTGCCACATTTGGTTCTTGCTGCCTTCACAGGTGGGCTGCATGTGGAATCCAGCTTTTTAATGGCACAGATCACTTCCTTCCCAGTGGATTCTGGAAGCTCAGGACCCATCCCACTTTGCTCTCCACTCTGCTTTCACTGTGGACTGGAAGTTCCTATAGGATTTGCCTTCCCTCCCCTCTTTCCTGGACATCTTTAGAAGAACTGGGAAGAAATCTGGGCTTCCCAGTTAAAAACTAATAAGGAAAAGCAACAGTGGGGAAAAAAAAATAGCAAGATGAAAATAATAAAAATAAAATTTTGTTTCCAAACCTTCTGAGTCTTCAGCTGTTCTTTTTTTTTTTCTTTTTCTAGGCACATCTATAATCCTCCCCCTGCCTCCCAAAGAGAGCTTTCCTAACCTGTAAAAGTTAGATAGCTGGCCTCTTTTGTCCTGAATTTATCTTTATAGGAGTCCCCTTGCAGTTTTCAAAATTAATAACAGCACAATCCTTGTACCTTACCCGAGTGAATTTGATGTATTTTCGTGCTGTTCATCTTTAAATATCTGGACTGGTAGTTCCCACTCTCCCTCAAGAGAAGATTTAAATCTCTTAGTCACATACTGGGTACCAAGTTATCATTTTTAAGGCTTTGTTGTAAGACTTAGACCCTTGCTGGTCTAATTATATGTTAGGTAAAACCACAGAAGATGTGTATCTCTTACATTGCTTGCCTTGTAAAATCAGATATCTCAAATAACCCCATGGAAGCTGATAAACCAAAGGGAAAAAATAGCTCAGATAACACATATGAATAGGACAGACCCACGTTACTCTGTGTGTTTTGGAAAGGATTGGCAAATACTGAGCCTGAGTTTTAGATGTTTCTGAATTTGTGCCCTTTAAATTAATAGATTCACACTTACTCTAAAGTTTGTAATGGGTAGATCTTTCCTGAAGTTTCTCAAACGTGACAAAAGTATAAATCACCCTAAATCTTCATTTCAGGCACTATATTATATAACATTTCTTATCTGATCCTTTCACTATCTCTAAGCCATCAAAGTGTAAGGCTGAAAATATCAAGACCTGCTAATTAGCATCTTAATGTGACTGATGTGTTATTTTGATTCCTTCAATTTTATAGCATTTAATTTTAGACTGTGCACAGGTCTCTCATGTCAGGAGCTGTATCATTTATACAAAGAATGAAGCCCCTTTTAGCAGCAATTTTTAGTAAAGGAAATTACTGTAACCCAGTAAAACCCATTGCAGGTGGCTGCAACTGGTTGTTTAAAGCATTTTGTTCTCCAGATTATTTTAAAATGGGAAATCTTCCTGGATGTAGTAGCCAGTGCCTTCACAGAAGACATGATTTATCTTCCTAAGAAACAGTATTTACAAGCAGAGTATAATTGCCATGACAAACAGCTAAAAACCCCTAAAATATCCAAAATATGAAGTGTTTCTAATGAAGGAAATTACAGAGGTAGACATAAATATTTAACAAATCCATATCTCTATTCTTATATTAGTAAAGGATGTGTGTTTTCACACACACAGTGATGGATTTGGCATGTTCTAAATCATGCAATTTTAGTATTTAGGGGATGGACAGAGCACACTTCAGCAGCAGGACAGAGGTGCTGGATTTTTGCCCAGGACACCAGGGGTGTTGTAAAGGTCTACTGAAAATATAGGTTTGAACTGGAGTCATTTAGTGGGTGCCTTTGATGGGCTGGGCATGTGGGAAGAGGCTTAAAGCCTTGAAATCAAATCCATTCTGCCCAAGGACAGAGTTCAGGTGTCTCACCTGTGGGGCTTGGGCTGAAAACTTTCCCTGGTATTGGCAATGTTAAGACATTATCTATTTTCAGGGTGGTACTTGCATCAGAATCAGAGGAAACAGAGTGATAAAACATGGATAAAGTTTCCTCTGGGGCCCAAACTTCTCAGAAATGTGGCTGAATGCTGCAGCAGGAGCACTTCTCATACCTGGAGTACAGAAATGTTGTGGAGGAGATTAAGCCAGGATGAGGAAAGGGGGACACTTCTTCCCAACTCTGTGTGTGCCTGTTTGCCCTGAAAATCAAATCCACACGTCCCAGGTGGGCAGCTCAGTGAATCCACAACTCCCTTGTGCTTCCCTTCACTCCTGGCATGGCTTAAAAATAAGACTCAAATTGAGATATCTTGAGAAGCTGTGTGGAATAAATCAAAGCTGATGGAGCTGCTGTTATTTTACACTGCAGGGACACCTGGGAGACGGGTCCAAGGGCCTGGGAGCCACCCAGGGTTATGAAAGACCTACTTGGGACACGACTGAACGTGGAGGCAAACGGCAAGACAGGCATTTGAATTACACAGGTATCGATTGGGTTCCCAAGAAAGGAAAGTCTCGGTGAGCACATTTTAATACCTTGCAAAAGCCTCGTATTCAGAGCATGAAGAGAGCAAGGTTTGAGTCATCCCAGCACAAAAACACCCCCCTGAAGCCCTGCAGTGCAGGTTTCCTGGCAGACCCAACACGGCTAAAAAAACCCTCCGGCGCGTCAGCAAAGGCTCCACCACGCCTAGAATCCTGTTTTCCTCATGAATCCCTCCCTAAACTCTTGAAATGCCATAAACTTCTGTCCTAGTTAGAACAGCTGGGACCAGTTCATCACTGGATGGGTGTAACCCAAAACTGTGTATTCTATAGCCTTCCATGCCATTGCCCAGAAACTGTTATCAATAGACCATTTACACCCTCTGCCCAGAGCAGCCCTGACCCCTCAGGCCATAAACTGGGTGTTAAGAGACCTGTGAGATAGGAGGGTGCTCCTGTCCTCACATCCATTGTGGAACTCCCCACCCTGAGGGAGGGACTGGGCATTCCTGCCTGAACTGGAGGATAGATAATCTTGGAGTCTTGGGACTTTTTTAACCACTCGTGGGATCCAGAGGAAGACTGCAGAGCACCACTCTCAACCAGACTGCAACCACCACTCTTGCCCAGACTGCAACTCTCACCAACAGGTTTTTCCCCTCTCCTTTTACTTTGGACTCAGGGGGCCCAAAGAACCCCACTCTGTTCCTGCCCCAGGTGCTGGGTTATACATTTGGGTTTTGTGGGTTAAAACCAACTGTTTGTCTGTATAATCGTACTTATTGTATTATTTTATTAAATTGTTATTCTGACTTATAATCTCTCCTTTGAGTTGGGTTCATTTCCCCTGCTGGTTTACCTTTAAACCAGCACAACTTCCCGTTGCCTGCCTGTCCTGGAGCCCGCTCTTACCTGCAGCCCACGACGAGCAGCTGGCACAGGCTGTGCCCAACAGATGGCTGGCACTGGGGCTTACGTGCATCGGCTCATCCCTGGCACTCTCAGGGATGAGAGAGATAAAAAAGCTCCTCACAGTTGCTGGATGAAAAAAAACCCCAGGCTGGTTCACCTGAGCAGAGTTGTTATTTTCGTTATTTTCCATGAGAGAGGATTCAAACTTGGTGCCTTTTCAAAGATCAGCTGAACCTGTGGAAAAAAAGGTCGAGAATTATGTGATGATGTTGTTACCAGCATTAATAACAGTGATGCTGGTTGTTGTTTAACCACGGGGATTCCTCTGGCTCTTGCTTCAGTCAGCAGCTATGAGAACTCAAGTCATGCTCAGGGGATTTTTTGTGGCATAGATTTTGTTAGGACAGAGAAGCTGTGGCTGCCCCATCCCTGGAATGTTCAAGGCCGGGTTGGACAGGGCTTGGAGCAACCTGGGAGAGTGGAAGGTGTCCCTGCCCATGGCAGGGGGTTGGAACAAGATGAAAGGTGCCTCAACCCAAACCATTCTATGATGTCCATTAATCCAGGGAGATCAATTCTTAATCATCCCAACCAATCATTAGGAGAAACAAGAACCAGCAGTGAAATAGCAGACTTGGTTTCAGCAAATTCCATCTAATTCCTGCCTTGATAGCCTCTGTTTTTTTTGGTCAGGCTGTTTCAAAAAGCAACATTTAGTGTGTGACATCTGGGTACATTTTATACATGCCCTAAATGATACAGGAAAGAGAAGAACCTGCAGGAAGGAGCTCCTGGAAGAGCAAAAAAACCACAAGGCTATTTGTTAAGCCTTAGAAAAATGAAAAGGGAGGGCAAAAAGTGGAATTTAACTGAGTTTGATCTGGTGCTCTGTGATATTGGTGTTTTTTCAGTTCATGGCTCCTTGTGTAGGTCCCTGCAGGATGGCTCAAAAAGATGGAATTCCGTGGGAATCGTGGATCCCTACTAGGGAAAGTAAGTAAAGGAGAACTCAAACCAGTGTCAGTGCTGACTGCAAATTATTGCCCTAATAAAAGTTCAGGAGAAATTAAAAAAAATTGAGTTTAGCCATAGAATCACAGAATCATTAAGGCTGGAAAAGACCTCCAAGGCCATCAAGTCCAACCTTTGACCAAACCCCCCCATGGCCACCAAACCATATCATGAAGTGCCACGTCCACTTATTTTTTGAACCCTTCTGTGGATGGTGACCCCACCACTTCCCTGAGGAGTTTTCCTGATATTTCTCATTTCCAGTGTGCACTTCATCAAATATTGTAAATTTAACCATTTTTCTTTTGCCTTCTCAGGATATCTATCTGTTGATTTCTCCTCCCAGTGTCCCAAACTCTGATAAATCCCCCATTGCTAGCTGGAACTAGTCCCTTCCCAAAGAAACCTTCCTTGCTTATGCACTCCTATTTTTCTCAATCTGCTGTTTCATCTTCAGCTAAAAATAGTGAGAAAAAAAAAAATTAGAGTTTTAGTGAGAAAATGTAAACCTCAGTTAATTTCCATATCTATTAGTGAAGAGTTTTTCCTTAAGGCATGGTCCACAAATATCTGTAAATCTCAAATTGCAGCTTAAAATAGATTTTGTAAGTAAAACTCTACAAATGAGCAATTAAAATGTGTTCCCCTCTTTAGGAATTTCTGTCTCTTTACAGTGAAAGGTTTTTAAAGCATCAGGCTCAACTCTACACTTCCAAACAACCTAAAATAAAGGCAGGGAGGGGGTTAAATCCCCTTTTAACCTTCAAGAAGCACCTGATGAGCAGTAAAGTTGTCAAACTAAGCCCATGGTGTAGACCTGGAGTAGGCACCTCATAATGAGACAGGTTTGGAAAACCCCTCAAAGCTGGGATTTTTAGGTTCTGCTTGAGTTATTCAGGCTGCTGGAAGATGTTTTCCATCTATACCCTCTTGCCAGCTCCCATGGTGACCTCCAGCCCTGTCCCTGAGGGGCCACTTGCTCCCTGTGAGTTGATGTGTTTTTCCAAGGGACAAAGACAGGAGGGATGGGGCTTTCTCTGCTGAGGGATCCCTTGGGGCTTTAGCTTGTCACTGGCTCTGAACCACCCAGGGACAGCTGAGGACACTTAGGGACAGTGGTGTCTGTGCCCTGGGGCTGCTTGGTTTGTATCTCACGTCTGGACCCTGCTGGGTGACCGTCCCCAGGGTCTGCCTGACACCAGACCAGCAGATCCAGTGCTGGGGGAGATCCAGTGCTGCAGCTTTTCCCTGTGTTTGGGGTGTTTGTTCTGGCAGGATAACGATGCAAAACCTTGGGAATACAGGGAGCCCCCATTACCCTTCAAAACCTTGAGGGAAAAACATCCTCAGCCAGGCCAGGCTGGTTTTCATCGCATCATAAAATCAGAGAATATCCTGAGTTGGAAGGGAGCCATGAGGATCACTGAAGTCCAGCTCCTGGACTTTTCTTTCTGGTGCAAAGTCCAGTGACAGGACGTGCAGGAATGGCTGGAGCTGTGTCAGGGCAGGCTCATGTTGGATCTCAGCAAAAGGTTCTTCCCCCAGAGGCTGGTTGGGCACTGCCCAGGCTCCCCAGGGCAGTGGGCACAGCCCCAAGGCTGCCAGAGCTCCAGAGGGTTTGGATGTTGCTCTGGGGCACAGGGTGGGACTCTTTGGGATGGCCCTGTGCAGGGCCAGGAGCTGGACTGGATGATCCTTGTGGGTCCCTTCCAACCCAGCACATTCTGTGATTCTATAAACACAATTCACACCTTCAGAGCTTCTGCCACATGCCCAGGCTGTGCCAAAATTCTCAGGTGGGTGACATGGCCAAGCAGGCTATGACCTGTAGAGTTGCAAAAGCCAGAAATATCAGCTTCCTATAATGGGAACATATGAACTGGAAACCCTGACAAATGACAGAATACGTGATCCCCATCTCTCTTTTTTTTTTTCCCAGACACATCTCGAAACCACGCGGGAGCAATTGAGTTAAAGAGCAATAATAAATGTAGCAATATAATTGGGGCACAAATAACTCCAAACCAGCAGAGCAGCACAAATGCACTGGCTAGAGGTCAGGGCAGCATCTGCTTTTGTGATCTTGCATATCTGGAGAGGCAGGTAGAGCAGTTTGTTCCCCTGGAGCCCTTGGAGCGCCCGGAACGCGCCATTCCAATAAACGGAGACCTTCTGCTTCAGCTTATGTTGCTTTCTTCCTGCTGCTGTTCTGGGATTTATCTGGAGTTCACAGGCTGGGGAAAGTGTCCACTAATCTTATGGCAGCACACTGAGAGTGTTTTCAGCAGAGCAGCTGGTGCAGGGGAAGCCGTTCCCAAGCAGGCACAGGAGCCAGCGGGAGGATTTGGGGGGATTTTTCCCTGTGAACAGGTGAAAGCAAGAGTTCTTTTCCACCTGAAAATTTGGGGGGGGGAACAAATTTTGGCCTCCCTTCAAATGCAGCTTCTAACAGGAATCAAACACAAACTCCAGATTCCAGGCTGTTCATGGTACTGTTAGGAAAGGGATTCTGTGTGTGAGTCAAATTGCTGCACCCTGGATAGCTGGGGAAAACTACATGCATGGAAAAAAAACCCATATGGAATAAAAATACAAGGGAAAGGCACCAAACAGAGGAGGAAATACTTCCTTAGAAGCCGCTGGGGAATGCAGGTTTAAATGAGTGTTTTGCTGTGTGTTACAGTGTTTTATTGAAGATGTTCAGTTGGGTTTGTAGGTTGTGTTTCAGTAAAACAGAGAGAAATAGCCTCCTGATCAGGCATCCAGTGCTGTGCTGCTGATCAATTCACCTAGAGAGCCTTTCCTTTGCTTCCAGTCAGTATCTGTTTGTTTTCTTGGGTGTTTATGTATAAACAGAAGGGTTTTGGTCAAAGATGCAGTTTCCTGTAGCTGGTTGGTGCTTGCACAGCTCCTGGGGTGGGTAATCCTTCCCCTGCCTCTGCCCTGGAAAGGGATGCTGAGGTAAAATCAGGAAGGAATCAAGGAGTGAACCACGTGGGAGGACATTGATTCCCTCTAGTGAAGCAAAACAGGTGGCTTTGCCCCAGACCTGGATGCTCCTTGGGAGTGCCAAAGGGGGAGAAAGAATCCAATGGCAGTTTTCAGAACTGGACCTGCTGAGCTGCCCCTCAAGTGTTGTAGAACCACAGAAGCTTTGGAATTATGGTTGGAAAAGACCTCTAAGATTGTTGGATCCAACCATTAATGTGCCATGATCACGTTCACCACTAAACCACGTTCCCAAGTGCCACATCCACATGTCTTTTGAGCACTTCCAGGGATGGGGACTCCACCACTGCCTTGGGCAGCTGTGCCAGGGCCTGGCCGCTTCTTATATGAAGAATTTTTCCTGAATATCCAATCTAAACCTTCCCTGGCTCCTCACCCCTGTCAGGGAGTTGCAGAGAGTGAGAAAGTCCCCCCTGAGCCTCCTTTTCTCCAGGCTGAGCCTCCCCAGCTCCTCCTGATGTTCCAGACCCTTCCCAGCTCCATCACCCTTCTCTGCTACTATTCTAAATTGTATCTCAGAAACACAGTTATATTGTTTAAAACATCAGCATTAATCACCAACATGAACAAATTGAGAAGAAAAGCTCAAATTTTGGCCACAGAGACTGAAACCATCTGCAGGGAGGGCACATTCACCTGCAGGAATTTGGGACTCCCCTGAGAGCCACAAAACCCGAAAGGACCAAATCCCACAGCCCAGGGCAAAGTGTCAGGGGAATGGAGTTTTTTTTCAGCAAAACAAATAAACTTCTGACTCTAAATGTGAGGACAATGTGTGCAGCCACCCAGGGCTCTGCCAAGAACAGCAGAAATCAGAGGTGCTGAAATAATTCTCCCTTCTTGACCTCAGCTTCCCACAGCTCAGCATTCATTGTAGGTCGGCCTATATTTAGCTACAGAAAAATTAGACATAATGTAATTAACCCAGAATATTCCTTATTTTTTTTTTCTATTGAAAGTGGGAATAACAGAAAATTATGGTAAATAATTATTAACTACTTGCAGAATTTCCATAGACAAGACAATGCACTTTCATTTGATGAAAGATTTCGGAGCTGTGGAGGTAAATTACTTTTCCCGTGGTTTCAACATAATGGGCTGTGCAGAGAAAGGATTTTTGTGGGAATTTGAATGCTTCCAGATGTTTCACATATTTCTCTCATTGATTTAAACTTAATCTTCACATGATTGTGCATAAGGAGTTCATGCAAGGTATGAATAAAAGGCAGGGACTTGGAACTAGAAAATGTAGAATTTCATACCAGTTTTAAATGCAAATGATGATTTGATTGATTATAGCCAGCCAGAAATGTTGCTAGTGTGAGATTTTGTGTTATTTCTCATATTGGGCCAAGAGAATTCAAATCTATAAAACTAATAAGCTGATTGGAATAGTGCCAGTTTCAATATGTGCACTCCAAGTTGAGTCTGAGGGTACTTGTTGCCCAATTTTAAGATCTGCCTTGATTCTAAGATCTACTAAATGATTATGAAGATATTTTTGGGGAAACAATCAAACATTTAATCCGAAAATTAGAGACACAGAGGCTTCCTCAGAGCACAAATAAATGCGTTTGGTACGTGAGTATGACAATAGACAAATAACCTTCCATGACACAAAGTTTCTTTAGTCTGTGGATATTTGAGTTTAGGGGTGGAAGAAAGCAATTAATAGGATGATATTTCCTTTTTTTATTGCTAGAAATTCAAGCAATAAATCATAAGACCAAAGCACAATGCTTTGGAGGAAGGTTATTTACAGCAATAATACCAACACTGGCTGAGTCCAGTCTGCAAGAACATGGTGTGGGAATGCTTTTCAGACCAGGCAGCTGCAAATAAAAGGGTTTTTTTTTGATATAATTACACCAAGGATATTCACACTTTGTAAGGTTGCTACTGGTTTTATCACGTATTTTATTGTAGACTCAAACATATCATGAAATATATATAATTTTCTTGCAATTTACCTGGATCAACGTAAAACATTTATTGTTTTGAGAACTCCTTGCTCGTGCACACGGGTGAGTAGCTCAGTACCAGAAAGCATTTAGTCCCAGGCTTAACTTCAAGCACACACTTAAATCCCACTGAAATCAGAGCTTTGCAGGTGAGATTAAAGCCAAGTGTTCGTGGAATGCTTTGCTGCAGAGAGCCTTGTGCTGGGGAAGGGGTTTAATGGTACAGAATCCCAGGATCACTGAGGTTGGAAAAGCCCTCCCAGCCCATGGATCCCCCCTGTGCCCGATGCCCACCTTGTCCCCCAGCCCAGAGCACTGAGTGCCACGGCCAGGCCTTCCTTGGGCACCTCCAGGGGTGGGGACTCCAAACCTCCCTGGGCAGCCCCTTCCAGTGCCTGACCACCCTTTCCAGGGAGAAATTCCTCCTGATGTCCAACCTGACCCTCCCTCTTGTCTTATTCCTTGTTCCCTGGGAGCAGAGACCAAACCCCACCCAGCTCCACCCTCCCGTAGTTGTAGAGAGAAAGAAGGTCCCCCCTGAAGTCTCTTAAATTACATATAACTTGAAGCAGACAAACAAACTTCAGGCTGGTGTTTAAAAGCTATTTTGTTAAACACACGTTTCCCATCCATGTTAAATGGATTATCTGCAAAATACTCATAAAAATACGTAGCAAGAAGAAAACCCATAGTTTTCAATGAAAATTGTTATCCAATCTCTTTTAATTTTACATACTAACACAATCCTGAAATCCTAAGTCTCATAAAAAAAAAAAAAATCACAGTAATGCCACTTTCTTAAACTGGTGATTTAGCAGCTGAAAGCAAGCGCTGCAATGTGATTTGAAAGTTTATAATAAACTTTGCAAATGGTTAGAAATGAGATGTAAATTAGCCTGTGATAGAAAAGCAGCCTTTGCCAACTTATTCTAGTCTTAACTAAAGTTTTCAGCAGCACCGGGGATGTTTTGGAGAGCTGGGTTATGTGCTGGCTCCAGGCATTCCGATCCCAAAACCCAGCTCCTGTTTCAGCCCAGCATTTCCCTCCTGAGGGATCCCACTTCCATCACCATCCTCACAACAACACCACAAATTCCAGAAGTTTTCAGACATGACAGCCTGAATCTTCAAGAAGAGGTTTTTATTTCTAAATCAGTTTTTTGGAAAGATTTGAGAGAATTCTGACAATTATATGACAGTGCTGAGTTAAGGGACGGACTCAACAATCCTACAGGTCTTTTCCAACCTTAATGATTCCGTGATTTTATATTCATGGGAATGCCTTAATAACTCCATGTGAATGTTTCTGATGAGCAAAGAGCTATAGGGAGATATTTCTGCCTTAAAATAATCAAAACTCCATGTTCTGAGGGGCTCACTGAGAACAAATAGAGGTGCAAGAGGAACGTATCTGATCTCTTGGTCCTCTCCAGCCATGAGCCAAGAGGATATTGGCAAACACTGTTAAGCACAAAATAAAGTACTAATCTTTATGAGAATGTCCATACACTCCTAAACCTGTAGGGTCTTAAAAACCACAAAGTGATTGTGAATATAAGAGCTCCCTGGTTAATAGCTGGGAATCAAATGCATTAGGAAGTCCAGTCGGAAGATGCTGATATGAAATATCCTTTGTTCCTTTGGAAACAGCAATACTTAAGATAAAAAGTGGAATACATTTTAGAGTGGAGATGAATCTAACTTCCAAATAAAACATGAAGTGAATATTGGAAAGAACAGCAGGGGAAGCAGTTTTGATTTGCTTTTGGAGCTCAATATATCTGAACTTCAAAAATAATTTATTTCTTTTTTTTTTTTTTGGTGTTGATAGCTCCCATAGTAAAATAAAATCTCAGGTTTTGCAGGCTTTTAATAGTCTGCATGGTTCTTTTATATCTTGCTTGCTGTTGTGGGTTGGTTTGTTGTTGTTTTTTCTTTGCTTTAAAGCAGTGTTCTCTGTTTCAACATTATTGGCATCAGGCAAAGAACACCTGACATAAAAACTGCATGATGGGTTCAGGACATGGAGCTGAGCTGTCATGGGGTGTCTTTTGGGCTCCTCCAGGGGTGCTGGTGTTGGTGAAGGAGGAATGTGGCAGCACAGCAGAGGTGTCCCAGGTGCTCCATGAAGTGACACCAGGCAGGGACAACTCAGACCCTGTTTTTTCCCCACATGGATTTACCACCACTGTGCTCCTCTTTTATCAGCCCAATGAGCCCATCCTGGCTTTAGCAACTCTCTCCTTACAAAAATAAACCCCAGAGCAACAACAACAACATGGGAATCTCTTCTTCCATCTTTCTACTTGACAAGCGAAATACAATTTGTGGGAAGCTCAGCAAAACATCCACGTGTCCAATGGCCAAAAGAGTAGAAAGGAATGTGAAACAAATTCCAGAATTCTTGATCTTTGTCAGGATCAGGGGAAGGCTTGTGAGGACACTGAGGGCACTTGGTGTGTTCAGCTGGAGAAGAGGAGATTGAGGGGAGAGTTCATGGCAGTGACAACATCCTGGGCAGGGGCAGAGGAGGGGCAGGGACTGAGCTCTGCTCTGGGGGGACCAGGGGCAGCACCCAGGGAATGGCTGGAGCTGTGTCAGGGCAGGGTCAGGTTGGATCTCAGCAAAAGGTTCTTCCCCCAGAGGCTGGTTGGGCACTGCCCAGGCTCCCCAGGGCAGTGGGCACAGCCCCAAGGCTGCCAGAGCTCCAGGAGGGTTTGGATGATGCTCTGGGGCACAGGGGGTGACCCTTGGGGATGGGCCTGTGCAGGGACAGGAGTTGGACTCGATCCTTGTGGGTCTCTTCCTACTCAGCATATCCAGGGATTCAGCCCCAGTCACTGGATCATTTCTCCCCTTCATTAGCCTAATTCTCCATGATTTCTTTTCCTACCTACATTCAATCCATCACCTCCCCACTTCCTTTACATGTTCAGCCACTTGCAGGCATTGGAATGAGCTCAGAATATTCAGCGTGGCAGCAAACCCATCCGTCTGTCACGTGTTCATCTCATTGGGACATCAGTAACATTCACAGGTATTTAAAAGAGGCATTGAAACCTCATTTACTCACAAGCCACATCAGGTTTGCAGTGCTCACTCTGCTGAACGCTGCACAGCCCATTTTTCACTGCAGGGTAAATAAATGGCTCTTTTCAACAGAAGGGGAAGTGGAGAACATGACATATGTAACAACTTCACGGGCCTTTGATATGACTCTTATGGAAAATATCCCTCAGAAGTTAGGCTGCAGCAAGCACAAGTGTAAGGGTAAATAAGAACTCCACCTTCATGTTAAAAGTCCCACACAATCAGGATTTTGGACAAACAAGACTAGAAAAAGATGGAAAGAAAAGCACAGTTTCCTTTGTCCTTTCAAACCTCTTTCTCTCAGGTTTTAAATATAATTCTCTAGGATTCAGCAGGGAATCTCAGCCATATGAATTGATAATAGCAAGGGTTGGAGCTCCCTGGGATACTCTGTAGGTTTTTCTCAGGACAGAAAGTCTTCTCTATGACTTGAATTTATCATTTTATATAATATAATTTGCTGATATTCATATTCAATCCTTCCACAGACAGATTGTGAGTTAAGACCTTTGGACCCTAAAGATTCCTTTGCCCACTCTGCTTTTGTAGGAGGAACATCAGCCCCAGCTGGGCTCCAGCAAAGCCTTTGGGTTGAAGATAAGGGAAATTAATATATTGGCACTGTTGAAACAAAATCTTTAGCTTGGCATCACCTTTTCTTGTGGGTGGTCTTTTGGATGTGCTTTTTCTATCTGAACCAAGTTCTCCAGCCACTAATATCAAGGATTTTATAGAGTTCATATCCTGATAGAAAGAGATTTCTGGAACCTAATGATGGAATTTTTTGGGATCACTGATAACCTTATATAGCAGACATGAAACATCCTTCATATCAGACATCCCAGTCGTACAAAAGCCAGGAAAACCAATGTCTTCAATATTTTCCCCTTGAAATCATCTGGCCTTCAATGGGAAAAGCTGTCAATATCTTCAATTAAAATAGAATTTCATGGCATTAATGAAATAATTTAAAAGGTGTGGCTCTGATTTCTCATCAGGGATTTGTTGCTTTTCTTACCATGGTGATGTTACTGCTGCAAAAAGGGGACAGTTGCTGGTTCCTGATACTTTAGATATTTCCTCTCTCTGTTTTTCTAACTGGTTAATAATTTTGTCTCCCAAAGTTGAACAAAATTATCTATCATAAGTGGTGTAAAACTGAGGATAGGACAGAGTGGAAGTGAGAGTTGTTTGTTCAAGTGAGGAGATTTTATAGCTCTTTCTTTCTTAACTTCAGGGAAGGAGGAAAACACACCTCTTTCAAGCTTGGCTGGATTTGAAATTATCTATTGTCATGCTTCCTCTAGCTCAGCATCCTCATGGGCTGCTCTTAGGAACATCTTCATTTTAGGATTATATAGTCTATTTAATGCATATGCAGCAGACTTCTAATTGCCTTTGTTGCAACAATCCTGGGTCATCAAATTCCTCTCTCAAAGGCTGGCACACACTCCTGGAAAAACACTTTTTCCACAGCAAGTTCAAAACTGGGGCAAACACGAGGAGCTGGGAGAGGGTGAGGGAAGAGGGAGGAAAAGTTGGAGCATCTCCAGTGAAGCTGATGGGTGGGAGAGCAAATCCTAATCCCTGTGCTAGCCACAAAAATTATCAGGAGGAGGAAAACGGGAGGCCAAAGCTGAGGTGGTGGTGCATGAACAGGCAGAAACAGGTCAGATACAAAGGGAGTGTTATTTAAAGGATTTACAAATATTTCTGAAGTAAAATCACAAGTTGAGGAAGTTTCTTGCCTGATATGATGTCCCTTTTTTCCACTGATGCATCATTTCTGGTGGAATTCAGGTAGAAACGTAGAAGCCCTTTGGAAGCTCAGACACAATTCCACCATCTCATTTAAAATTGGTGACCATCTAATTAAAGTGGGATTAGGTGGGCTCTGACTGGTATGAAATGGGTTCCCATTCAGTCTCTTCTCATGTTTCCTTCATTCAAAGCTTGGCTGAACTGGACATGTATATGTTCTATCTCTCCATCATGTGGCTTTTAGAGCTCACTTTATCTATTTTTCATATTCATTTCTCGGTAACACTTGTGAGTCCATTAGGGTGTCTAATTCTTCTTAGCCAGCAAAAGCAAGGCATTCCATCCCATTTCCATCCTACACACACTGACAGCACCACTCAGCTCACACCAGTCCTACAGCCTGACCTGGCAAGTGCTGGAGGAGGGACTGCAGCCCTTAACAGTTTTACTTAATTACAACAAAAACAGTTGTGAAGAGCTAGAGTAACATTCAACCACCAGGAAAGCATCACAACCTTGTTTCCTTCCTTTAATTAGCAAAAAACCCCCTAACTATAAACTTTTTCTAATGAGAATCTAAGACAATGTCTTATTAAGAGATGCTGTCCTGCCCATAACATAATTTACTCTGGTGAGTATCTAAGATCCATTCATTGCTTATGTCAATTTTTTTTCAGAGGAAAAAGCCTCAAGATCCACAAGATATCCTGTCAGATTGGGCTATTGAGGCAAAACATGAAACCTGGATGTTGGACATGTCTGGATTAGACACCAAGACTCACTTCTAGTGACTTAACCATTGTCCAGAAAGCAAGAGTTAATGGGTAAGAGAACAGCGGAGCCCATGGATGGTCCTGGCTTCCTATCACAGGCTTTTATGCAAATTTTGGGACCTGGAGATTGGTCACTTATCACTTGAGCTCCTCCCTGAGGCAGAATAATGTCACCCACACACCCGGAGGGCAGAAGGTCACGGCTGTTTTTAGGGGACAGCCTGAAATGTGGCTCTGCCTTCACCCTTCCTCCCCAGAGCTGCTGTTTGCAGCCTTTGCCAAACCAGATAAATCAGCCACTGCCACATTCACAGCTCAGCATTTCTCACAGGAAGAGGCACCATCTCTAGGAATAACCCCAGTGAGACAGAATCCCTTTTTCTCGTCAAAACAACTCTGCTTTTCACCACAGTCTTTTAAGACAGAGCTTTAAAAAACCCCTTTAACCGGAGTCAGATTTAGGATCAGTCGAGGCTGCTGTGATGAGGGAGATATATGCAATTGTTATCTTATATATTTTGCTAATATTGTGCATATTTTTAGCTTGTGACCTATATTTAACAAACATATGCAATGTGACACATGCCATCAGAAATTAGACATGTCATTATGAAAATATAAAGAACGTGACACACACCATTAACACGTGTCAAAAATCATTACAGTCCTTCTCCATTAAAGCTACCCAAGCACTTCTAAAATAAGGACAACCCAGCCCCTTTAAAAACATGTAGTTTAGCTGGTACACCTTTAATTTTGTCTTATGAATGCTCATGTCTAAACCCTGTGTCATTATTCCATATTCCTTGTTTGCTGACATTACATCCAGTCTTTCCTGTAATACGTGGTCAGAAAAGTGGCAGCAGAGGAGCACGTTTCTGGTAGCACTTGGCACATGCCCATGGGATTTATGCAGATTAAAATGCAAAATGAAATGATAATATAATGCAAAGTATCTTCCAGCCCTAAATCAGAAGCAGAAAATGTAGCAGTCTTGTTTTCCCTTTCACTAAGTCTTTCAAGAAGTCTTGATCTTTGCTTTTCTTCCCATAAAAGCAGGTGATGCATTTCTCACTTTCTCCATTCTCAGTATAAAGTAATTAATTAAAATTAAATTCCTGGAAGTGTTAAAGGGGTTGCAGCAACAACATGTGTTAATATCTCCAGCGCTATCAGAGTCATCTCCACTTTAAAGAGGCTCTTTGTTACTAGGGAGAAGTGGATAAAAAGCACTTTCAAGCCAAAATAGCTTGTTTAGAAAGGCTGTGTTAACTGGGTATTAAAGAAACCCACCTTTATGATCACTCAACCCGGGGTTTATCAAGGAATAATGGAATAAATGTGTCTATTGTTATTAAGGGAATAATTTGAGGGTCATGGCAGGAATGTGCAGAGGAACCTCTGAGCCTGAACAGCTGGGTGGGGAAGAGGGGTGAGACACACAGACAGCAGAGAGACAGAGCACTGCTGAGGATGCATTTTGACACCCTTGTTCTGCCCTGTCCTCTCCCATTTTTCACCTTCAAAAATCCTTTTTTCAGACCTGGGAGATGAAGAAAATTCTATTTGCCCTTTCCGAGTTCTGGGGAGGGAAACGAGAGGTCTCAAAGCTCCTTGAGGTCATCGAATTCAGGGAGGTCACAAAAATCATCCCGTGCCCAGGCAGGGGAGTTCCCCTGGGATGGTTTGGCACAAGGAGGCAGAGGAAGAGGTCACAGCAGGGCTGTGCACATGGTTGTTTGTGCAGAAGGTGGCAGAACGAATGAGCAGCTGTCGTGTTGAACTACCGGGGAACGGGGAGAGAAATTTTAAAAGCTTTGTCAACGTCGATTTGCTTCCACAGCCCTTCCTGCCTTGTGGTCCGGGGTGTCTCCGGAGTCATCCTGGAGAACTCCCGAGCCCCAGATCTCATGCTCTATTTATCCCTGCTGACTGCTGCCCTTTGATTCATCAGCACAGACAAACTCATTTCCCTCCGCACCCCAACGCGAGGACTCGGCTTTGCTGCGCCGCTAAACCCCAGCCTGGAAGTCCTAAACTGAAAAACATTTCCACCACATAGAATCATAGAATCAGCTGGGTTGGAAGGGACCTCTGAGATCATCCAGTCCAACCCTTGATCCAACCCCGCTGTGGTTCCCAGCCCATGGCACTGATGCCACATCCAGTCTCAGCTTAAAAACCTCCAGGGACGGAGAATCCACCACTTCCCTGGGCAGCCCATTCCAATGGCTGATCACCCTCTCTGGAAAGAAATTCTTTCTAATATCCAACCTAAACCTCCCCTGGCACAGCTTAAGACCCTGAGCCCTCTTGTCTTGCTGAGAGTTGCCTGGGAAAAGAGACCAACCATCCCCTGGCTCCCCCCTCCTGTCAGGGAGTTGCAGAGAGTGAGGAGGTCTCCCCTGAGCCTCCTCTTCTCCAGGCTGAACAGCCCCAGCTCCCTCAGCCTCTCCTCACAGCACTTGTGCTCCAGTCCCTTCCCCAGCCTCGTTGCTCTTCTCTGGACCTGCTCCAGAACCTCAATGTCCTTCCTGAACTGAGGGGCCAGAGCTGGACACAGCACTCCAGGGGTGGCCTCACCAGCGCTGAGTCCAGGGGAAGAATCACTTCCCTGGACCTGTTGGCCACACTGTTCCTGAGCCAGGCCAGGATCCATTGGCCTTCTTGGCCACCTGGGCACACTCTGGCTCATGTTCAGCTTCTTGTCAATCCAAACTCCCAGGTCCCTCTCTGTCTGGCTGCTCTCCAGCCACTCTGTCCCCAGCCTGTAGTGCTGCATGGGGTTGTTGCTCTGGCTCGCTGGGAAAGTCTTATCCCTCTCCTGCCACACTGCTTTTTTTCCCCACTGCTTTTGTTCTCCCCTCAGCATCCCCAGCTGCCTGCATGCCGTGCCGAATGGAACATGGGCAGGATGTGCTTGTCAGCGTGTCAGGCTGGAAAACCTCTGATTAAAAATTATGTTGCTCATTAGTCATTGCAAATCAAGCTGAGAACAATGCTCTCTCTCTGGCCAATTTGTAAACAAACATTCTGTTCAACCTGTTCCGTGGTTTCTCTTTAAGGGAGAGAACAGGAGACCAGCTCATAAATAAATAACTCCCTAATTCTGCAGGAGACACATACTCAGGGCAGCTTACTGGGCGAATAAATATTCCATAATTTCATTTTCTACAAAATTGCCTCCTACAAATTTGGGCTTCAGATATCCCTAATGCCAATAATGATTCATAAATATTTTATGGCAGCGAGCTCAGTGTATGTGTGAGTGTCTGTGTGTGATGTGAGTCTGTTCTCATGTGGACAGAGAATTATCATTAAAAGTAACAAATTAGTATCCTGAGAATGCTGTCAAGAACATCACATGAGTGAAAAAGAAAAAACAACCCCCAGTCTCAAGAGAGATGGATGTTCCTCTTCAGCTTGTGAGCACCCAAAGCCCGTGTGAAAATGTGTCAATATTACAAAAAAGGCATTTCCAGCATAATTTCTGCATATTTTCTCCTCCACAAACACTCCTTCAGTTCTCCTGGGCACCTGCAGGTCTAGGAAGAGCTTTGAATCAGTCCCAGGGTTCCCTCACGTGCGTGAATTAACATTCATGGCCACAGACAAGGCTGAAATCAGACACCAGGCTGTGCCTCAGAAAAGAGCATTTCCTTAGACTTCCAGCAGAGTTGAAGCCTATGGACCTTCCTGCTCTGTCCTCTCAGGAAAGTGGCTGATTATCAGTGGAAAAAAGACCAGAGTGTGAGTGATGCTGTGTTGATGAAGGTGTTCAATGAACTGAGCAGCCCCCAGGGAAGGCAGGGCTGGGGCCCTGTTTGTAGGTTGAAGTGCTTTGGGCAGGTCTGAGCCTCTCCAAGGGATCTAAACTTACTTGTCATACAAACAAACAAACAACAACAAAAAAATCACCCCATTTCCATCAAATTCAGTTCTTTAAATCCTCTGCAAACCTGAAGTAACTAAAATTACAAAACTGAGAAATTACACAACCGCCTGGAAAAAATTTCTTGGGCTGATTAGTAATATTTTTGCCATTTTCATTATTTGCATTATAAAAAATGGCTAATGTAAGCTGCACAAAAATTATGGAAATGTGTTAAATAGATGCAAGGCCATAATATAATTATAGAAAAATTAAGGCTGCGCTACCAAGTAGAAAATAACTGTATCAAAACAATTTCTAAATGGTTCATTTTGTTCTTGCAGACCTCCCATGGGGGAGAGCCCAGAGCCAACATGGCCTGTCCACTCCTTTGATTTTTTTTACCTATTTCTAAGGATAAAAGGCTTTTTTCCAGTATTTAAATAGAATTTCAGGATACAACATGACTACCTTTTGTCTACTGCACCTTTAATTTTGTGAAGGCCAAACCAACACTCAGTGAGGGGAGAATAATTTTAACATATTTGGTATTTCTTTCCTACACATCCTTCTGTGCTATTTTTTATATTATCCTTGTCCCTGATTTGTTTTTTCTTTTTTTCCAGTCTGGACATTTCATCAAGGCATTCTGAAATTCAACTTTTATCCTCCAAAGTACTCTTAGTTCTTCTAAATTCACAAGTTTGAAAGTTTCCCATTCAATCAGTCACATCATTAATAAAAATATTGGATACCACTACAAAATCCCATTTGATGTATCTTGCCCTTTTTATAAGGAAACAGGAATTCTTTAAATATGTCTGTCTAGTGAGTTTTGCAGCCAACTCTTGTTTCACATGACAATTTTCTAAAAATGTATTATCAAATCTCTAAATTATAGGAAAGGTCAAAAATATGGGGAAATCATAGGAAATAGAAGTTTGCAATATTTTCCACTGCCCCAATTCCTCACAGACCTATTTCTTTGCTGATTTATATTATCAGAACGATTGCTTGGGTGCTTTAAGTCAAGTCCATACTGAAATAATTTTAGACCTTAACCCGGCTTGAGTATTTTGAGAATTTTGCTTCAACTCCAAGGCAAAATACTCTGTGAAAATATAAATAGTAATGACTCCAAGTGAGTGAATTCAGTAATGATAAATGATTTTAATTACACCAGCAAATCTTTCTTCATCAGCTGCATTCTCCTGGTCCTGAAGTGGGGAAAGTTCATGGATAAAACTCCATTGCTTCCCTAAATAACAGTGGCTGAGAGATGAGCCCTGGATGCTGATAAGCTTCTCATTAAAACAGATGTATTGATGATAGTATGGCCTATTAAGACAACATCACATATAGACAGCTGGATCATATATAATTTAAACAGTTCTCACTTTACAAACCTGACAACTGAACAAATATAATTGATTCGTGTATTGCAATATTCATTCCATTAGTTGGAATATATATCCAAAATTGAAGATGTCAATCAAATCAAATGAATGCATGTTTTCATAGTGCTGTGATTCCTTTTATTAAAGCAAAGAAAATAAAAAAAAAAAAATCAATCCCTATTTTTGGATTCAGATTCAACCAGAGTGTGACTCCTGCAAGTTATGTGGCAATAAATATACATGTTTGTTTTGCTCGTGCTAGAATATTACTCTGGCTACCTTTGATCTTTTTAATGTGTAAGAAAATAAGCTATTTATGCTTGCAGGGTCTATAAACACTTTAAACAAATAGTTTCACCGACGTATAGGAACAGGAGATAGTCCTGATTCCCACTTACACCAATTTTATGCTCCATTGGTTTCGGTGGAAGTTACTCTTGATTTACACCAGCACAGAAGAGGCTGGAGCAGCCCCATATTTTAACTGCTGTCTTTCACACCCTGATCTGCAGCTCTCCCACATTGCTGGATGAATAATGTGGAGGCAAAAATATTACAGGTTTCTGTCTGCGTTTTTGTTGTAATTTACTTCTGAACCTCGGGAATAAAAACAGAAATCTGTCACAAACAAAGCACTCATTTCCCTCGTCTGGAGGGCTGGCTGGGCTCTGTAAAACATGCTGGGAGGGTTTTGCTTCTTCAGAAAGGATGCACAGACATTGGTTTAATACATTTAGAGTTCCTGGCACCTGCTCTGAGCTGAAGGTGTGCTATGACAGCCCCTGCACGGGCAGGACATTGTGGACATCAGCTCAAGCCATGGGGGCACTCACAGCAAACCCCTGCTTGTCGGCCAACAAGAGACAAAAATGAGAAGGAGGGACCTTCACTGAGAAACCAAGATCTACAGATTTGAAGGGTCATGCTGGGATTTGTCCCACCTCACCTGCTCACTCAGGCCTGTCTTTTTCACATGAAAACCAAAAAGTGTCAGGCAAGATAAGCAGCCTGTCAAGTGACCATTTCTACCTAGGAAAGGTTCCTACAGAAATATTTGTTATTTAACTCTGGCTGCAGACTGAGATCTTACATAGTGATGCAATCGCAGGATCTTCAGAATTATGTGAAATTATGCATTAGGAAAGAATGACAAAATCCCTCTTTATTACAAGGAATGAACAGAGGTGTTGATGTGTTCCAATATGGGAATCCTTGTGCTACAGCCAAGTTGTGGGCAGGGCAGCTGAGAGGGAAAGGAGATGCTGTACAATCCCACACTCTAAACACTGCCCAAGAACATTTCCTGCTGCTCCATTTTTCAAAGCCAGAAGATTGTCCCTTTAATGTTCTGTGGGGTGTTGGCCACCTCACAAAGCCAGAGGAGCAAACAGCTCAGCCAACACAGCAACATTTCCCTCCCAGCTCTCAGACAAAACCCCATCCATCACCCCCCTGGTGATTTGGGAGGTGCCAGATTGGGGTTTTCTTTGCATGTGATCACCCACATTCCTTACACAGGAGGTGCCCAGCGCTGGGGTGATCAGGGTGCAGGCTCTGGGGGATTTGTGGAGGACACAGAGGGGACTGAAGGCAGTGGAAGGGGTGACAGTGGCATTTATCAGGTGTTTGAGAGGGGACACAGCTCCTGAGAGACCTGATAAATGCTCAGAGTGTTGTGAGGCCAGACACAGAAAACTGGTTATTTTCCAAAGAGCAGCAAGGAATTCTTTAACTGGAGAAAATCCAGACCCCTGAGTGGGATGAAACCCCTCCCCAGAGCCCAAACTGCTCAAATCCTGCAGGTCCTGCTTTACCTTCCAGCAGGTTTCATGGCTCCTTGGTTGGAGCAACCCCAAGGGTTCATCCCTAACCCTGGAAAACTCCAAATTCCTTCTGTCACATCTGGCTGAGGCTCCTCTCTCCTGCCAACACACCCAGAACTTTTCCCAGGGGTTATTCCCTGTGTTTCACCCATGGCTCCCAAGCTGCCTTCCTCCTCCCTTTGTCATCCCATCCCTCTGGCAGGTCCCAGGCATCCAGGAGGGCATTGGGAAGCTCTTCCCTGCCTCCACCCAGACGGATCTTTTTCTGTAAAGCACAAAATCTGCAGCACAGATATGGTGAACTGTGAACGAGGCAAAACAGCTCAGCCATCCCTCCCAGCACCATATGGCTGAGGGAAAAAATAGGGCCTGAGAATTATATTATAATGAGCAGAATTCAGTGTCTTCACTATTATAGGTAATTAAACTTTGGATGTTTGTTGAGATATATATATATGTGTGTCCCCTTCATTTTTTTTATATGTACACCTATAGAAATTCACCTATAAAAATTCTAAATCAAGGCTTGCAAAGAGGAAGGACATGGAGCACCCCCAGGAATACACTAAAAAGGGTCATGAAGCAATCAGAAAGGCAACCCTCAGTTTTTGATTCGTTCAAACGAGGCTGTATTTAAAAGAAAAGGAACTACACCAAGTCACAAATGTCAGAGTCTGTGTAAATGTGGCAAAAACCAGAATTTCTTCGAAAGAGAAGAGGGCAGCTGTTCAGGGCCCTGTGCTGGCAGCCACCCAGAGGAGGCATCTCAAACATCTCCCTCCTTTCAGTGAAGAATTTTTTTCTGATATTCAGCCTGAACAAATCAAATGTTAACAAGGAAAAAAACCCAAAAAACAACAAACAAGTTCACAGTGGAGAATTTTACCAATTTGATCAATTTTAAATGACATTTCTAACCAGAAACCTGACCTTGCTGTGGTGTAAATAGGGAAGAACAGATTTATTAAGGCATGACTTCAAAGACACCTGATTCCCCGCTCTGCCACAGAAATAATCTGGGAAAAAGATGCAGGATGAACACCAGGAAAAAAAAGACACCAACAGGAAAATCCACTGAGCAATAAAATATTTCCATTCTGTGGCTGTGGGAACTCTATCACTGGGAATTTCTAAGGACAGGTATGATGTGGTTTATCCTGTCTCTGGGTCAGAGGAAATAAGTGGCTTCTAGAGGTCCCCCTACCTGCATTTGCTACAGTTCTGGAGATCTTGATGAAGTATCTCAGCCATGAGGCTGTGACTCTTTGGAGGAACACTTTTCCCCTCTTCTTTCAGAGCACCACTTCATCCCCACCAGGAATGATAAGGCTGTTGACATCTCAAGACATAAAGAATTGCTGGGGGATAGGAAAGAGCTTTTTTTCCCCTATCCATCTGTATCTAGACTGCTGGGTTTTCATCTCTAAAAAGTCAGTTTTGACTGAAATGGCTTAAGTGATAAAAACAGCTAATATGTCCTTTTCTTTACGTCTCCATTTTTATATATTTCTGAAAACAAAATAAGAGAAGTTGCCTGGGTGAGGTCAGGAAAAAGTTCTGGCCGCACAATTTCTACTGAACTCATGGATGTTACTTGGATAGTTAGGAGAGAAGGAGCTCGAGTCTTGTGCTGAGCTCAAACCATAGACCTACATTTTGGGGGGGGGGAACCTCCAAAAATACAGAATAGGAAAGCTGAGCTCATTGCACTTCAGCATGACTTTTTTTCTCCCTCTGTAAAGAGGTAACATTTTTCCTCCTGGCACCTTTTCCATGATATCTATAGCATGGAAACCTGTTCAAGGAGCTGCCTGCAAAGGGCTAATACAGCATAACAGAGCTGGGGTTCTTTATTCTGCAGCAGCTTTACAAGCGAGTAAAAATGATTTATGAGCGATAGTGAAAACCAAATGTCTTTGTGCCTCTTGCACAACGTGAAAACAGTGGGACAAGCCAGGACCCCAGGAAAGGTTCATGCACAATTAATGCATTTTCAGGCTAATTTATCCACGGAATGTACAGACACAGGGAAGCAACAAATCCAGGAGAATAACAGGAATCAAGAGTCCTGAAATGTGGTGTGAACAATATAAGCAGAAATTATAGAATGGTTTGGGTTGGAAAGGACCTTAAAGCTCATCCCATTCCACCCCCTGCCATGGGCAGGGACACCTTCCACTAGCCCAGGTTGCTCCAAGCCCCGTCCAACCTGCCCTTGGACACTTCCAAGGATCCAGGGGCAGCCACAACTTCTCTGGGCAACCTGTGCCAGGGCCTCCCCACCCTCACAGGGGAGAATTTCTTCCCAATATCCAACCTAAATCTCCCCTCTTTCAAATTAATTATTAATTGAAAATATTTTTTTTCAACATCTTTTAAAACACGTATCAAAAAAAAATCACCTTGTTTTCCTGCTCTAAGGTATGAAATGAGCAGCCAAGTTTATCCCACAGAATCAGTGGTTAGTGCAGGATTTTTCCAGCTTTACCTCTGGAATAAACAGACCACTAGCACCAAAATGTCTGTGCTCCCTTTCCAAGCTAAACACTCCATGTAGCTTTTCATTTTAGTCTTTATCACGGGGATGCATTTCTTCCTATCAAACTCATGCTGAAAGCTCAGCAGGAGTCCTTATTGCCATCAATACTGTCCAGGCTAATAGTATATCTCATAACTACTCACAAGAAGAAATGTATTTTTCCCTGGTTAAAAAAAAAAAAAAAGGCAGAATATTTGAAAATATCTGAGAAGCTTCTAAAACTCAACTACATTAGCTACAGACAAGAAATTGTGTATTTACAGTTTACACACAAGTAAAATGTGCATCAGTAAATGGCCTTTTCCTGATGGAGGAAGGAACTCATTTCCAAGCCTCAATTCTGCACCATGAAGGCAACCCAAAAGTTCAGGAGCCTGGAGGGTAATTAGCCCATCAGTGTAACAGGGTTTGTTTGCACTCCCATAATTGTTTTATGAAGCCTGTGTGGTAATTGGGAAAGCAGATTTTAAGTGGATGGCTTTAAGAAAATTGCTGTGATGTTACAGGCTGGGAAAGGCCAATTTGTCTCAATTACTGTAACCCAACATCATGGAATTCCTGTGACAGGAGAGGGCCTTGGTGCTTCATTGACCTCCACTCCATGTAATCAGGGCTTGGCATCAAGAGATCTGGTGGGATGGTGGATAATGGCTGGGAAATCAGAGCAGTTGGATTTGTTAGTGCTTGTCTTGTCCCTGGTGCTGATGTTCAGACAGGAGCCCCCCTGCTCTGGAGCCAGGCTGGGAGAGCAGGGGGGGCTCACCTGGAGAAGAGAAGGTTCCAGGGAGACCTGAGAGCCCCTTCCAGAGCCTAAAGGGGCTCCAGGAGAGCTGGAGAGGGACTGGGGACAAGGGATGGAGGGACAGGACAAGGAGGAATGGCTTCCCACTGCCAGAGAGCAGGGTTAGATGGGATATTGGGCTGGAATTGTTGGCTGTGAGGGTGGGGAGGCCCTGGCACAGGTTGCCCAGAGGAGCTGTGGCTGCTCCACCCCAGGAAGTGTCCAAGGCCAGGTAGGAGCAACCTGGGCTAGTGGAAGGTGTCCCTGCCCATGGCAGAGGGTGGCACTGGATGGTCCTTAAGGTTCCTTCCCACCCAAAACACTCTCTACTTCTATATTTCTATGACAAATGCAAACCCTACAGCAACCACATCCTCATTATGTGCATGGGGTGTCACTGACTTCCTCTGAAAATTGTCTGCCATCCTCATCCTCACGATCTATTGATGCTCCTTCAGCAGTTCTCCACCACTGACACCTTCCCATGCTGCCTGCAAGTTTCCTTTGCTTTAAATTTCCTCCCCCAACATCTCCTTTGTCTAAAAACTTGCTCTTTCTAATCTGCTTCTGCTCCAACTGAAGCCTGAAGTGCTTAAGAAAATATGACCATTGCAAAGGAGCTCAGAGACAACAGCTGGCTGATCAAATATACATAAGGAAGAATCTGCTGCCTGGTCCTTTAGAGCTCTCTTTTTTTTCCTGTAGTCATCATCAAACTCTGCTTTTCCCTGGTACAACATTAGAACACATTACATGACTTGTCTGTCAAAGGCCTCGCCTGAAACACACTCCCAGCATGGAACAGCTCCTGACTCCCAAATTGCTGCAGCTCAGGATCTTTTTTAATCAGTGGGTTTAAGATCTTCGACACAAAATAAGAGAAATAACCCCAAAATTGAGCTAAAGCTGAGCTTTGCTGTGAGCCAGGGAGCACCACTGGGCTGTGTTGTCCTGAGAATGGGGCAGGGAGTAGATTTTTAGGGATTGATGTTTTTTCACAAATGAAAGTCTGATTTCTCTAAAGAAAACAACACCACTGCTGAGGTGGGGGATAAAGCAAAGTGGGGCTTTGCTAGACCCTTTATTACACCTCTGTGGATGTTATTGGTGATAAAATTACATGGTTTAGAACAAAAGTGAATATTCCACATCTTTCTCCAAAAGGCAATCAGGAGAGTGTTGAAGCACAGCAAACATGCCATAAGTCCACACACAACACTGCAATATTGCCCAAAAATTACTCTAATGGACTATGACATAACAGAAATGATCTTGCAGACTATTTCTGTGTTAACAAAGATAAAAGAGAGACTCAAAGACATCACTCATTTCAGGTTGACTGGGTTTTGCACCACTTGAATAAATTTATATTATCCCAAATATAATGTGCTGCATTGCATTAATTTGGAGAATGATCAGCAGTGTAGTAACTGGCTCTTTACAGGGCAACCAAGTAATCTGAAAGCCAGAATTATTCCATATTTCCAAGTTAAAATAATCTGCACGTTTATGGCTCTTAATGACCGGATCAAGTGGAAAAACTGAACGTGTATCCATCAGGGATTGCACGCATAGTTAATTAAGGATGAAATAATAAATGCCTGATTTCTACAGGATAGGGTAAACATCCAATTAAAACAAGACACAGTGTACACTTTTCACTCTCATTAGTCAAAGCATAAAGCATTTTTACATTTCCTAAATAATTTACTTGTATTAAAATAAAGTGAGATGCTTAAAACATTAATAGGGTACTTTACAATGCTGTAGTCAATAAGTTGCTATAGGAAGGCAGGGTAAATAATTCATGGCTCTGCTCAGCAGGAACAGGCTGCAGTTCTCAGCAGAGCAGGGTCCCACCAAGGAGAGGCAACAGGCACCTGGCCAAGTTGTGCTAAATCCAATTAAACCCAATAGACCGTGGAAAAAAACATCCCCTAGGGACAAAATTTGATTTGAGCCTGTGGGTGTTGGAAGTACCTGGTGGAGCTGCCACCATTCCAGGCTCCCTCTAAAGGAGACTGTGCTCAGCACCAGCTCCCTGTTGGCTGTGGGAACAAAAAATGGGACTGGTGTTTTTTGAACATGAAGAAACAGTCCTTGACCCCAAAGATAACCTGAAATGTCAGAGTGGCACAGACTGGAGCTGTGGGATGCTGAGCCACCGGCACAACACCACCCAAGGGCTCTCCATGGCCTGGGCATTGACCTCCCCCCAGCACTGCCCCCATCCCTGTTCTGGGCTGTCCCATGAACCCCTAAACATTTCCTTTCCAAATCCATGGATTTATAATGCATTGGGTTAAACCCTGAGCACGTGTGGTGCTGACAGAGCCCACGTGTGCTGGGCCTGAACCCTCCCCTGGCCTGAGGGCAAGGGCAGAACTCTCAATTTTCAGAAGCCAGGTGAGCACAAGAGGTTCAGAGCTGTGAATTTGAATAATGTGGGTTGGTGATATGCACAACACAGCAGGCATTTCAGCTTCAATTTTCTGCTAAGAGTCAAGGTATGGATGTTAAAGCTGGGCTCTCTGATGAGAAAACACATGTACTGACTATCCAAGCAGATTCCTGGATCCAGTGAATCAGGACTGCACTACATTACCAGCAAGTATATAATAGGTGTGTGCAGAGAAACTGAATTAAGATATTTTTCCCATGTAAAGGAAGTTTCCCTAAAGTGTTGCATTATATAGCTACAGTTATAATAAATAAGAAAGAATTTCATAATAAGAAACTTTTAAATGCTGTCTTTTATCAAGTGATGTAGGTAATATCCTGCTCAAACTTTGATTTATAGCTCAGAAAATATATAGAAACATGGCATTTGGCTGAGACAGCTTTTGAGGTTTCTCAAATGCTGGAATCACTTTTCATTAAAACTGTGACAGAAACTGAGAATCTGGCACGGTGCCTTTTCTTATATATACATTAAATCACCATTTCATGGCAGGATTTGTACATTTTTTTCTGTTTATAGAAGTCTTGTACAATGCCTTCCTTGAGTCACATCAAGATCCATCTGTATAAGGACAGATTTGCCTGGCAAAGAGGTGAGAGAAATGTGCTGCCCCCAACCCCTGTGCCAACCTCCCAGTCCTGGCTGCTTTACATGATTGATAAATGAAATTATTGGAAGCTCATTGTGGACAAGGTGGGAAAATATGAGGAGGTGGGAAAATGTTTGTGGATATTTGGGTGCAGAAGGTCAGGTTGGATGAGGAAAAGCCCTTTTTTTGCAGGTCCTCTGTGCTGTTGAACACTCAGGACTGTACAAAGTGGCAGCAACTCTTTGCTCTTCCCTCAGCATCTTTTCTTTACTAGTTATATTTTTATTATTTCTACTGTTCTTATACAACCCATTTTAAGGACCTCCTGTGGTATCCTTTTGTAAGCTGGGTATCCTAAGCTCAGGAAAGAAATTAAACCCAGCTTTAGCCCTGAGGAGACCTTTGCCTCAGGGAATGACTCATTATTTGGAAACACAAACAGCAATTCAAGCTGACAAATTCTGTCTACAGGGTCTCCATCAGGTGGGGGAAGAGGAACAGGGACCTTTCCTAGGGCTGCCCACGTGGGTTTTGTCATCCTTGGGCCACTTTACCTCCCCACCTCTGGTCACTGAGCCTCCTGGAGTGAATATGGTTTATTCCTCATGATTCCCTCAGAAAAAAAATTACAAACAGCATCATCTTCCCCTTCCCAAACTCTCTTGGAGCTGTGTGAGAGGAAAGAACCCGCTCTCACTGTCTGCAACTCACTCCTTTCTACAGGAGTCTCATTTCTATGACAAGGTTGGTGGAAGCCTAAATTAAATTTGGGACCTAATTTTAAAGAGAATCTCAACCTCCCGAGTAAACAATAGATGGAGGCTGCCTATTAAATCATCATGTTTTAATTAAATCCTTTGCAGCTCGTGAGTTCTTTGAACGGAGCAGGGTGATAAATGCATTGTAATTTTAATAGGGTTATATTTTGTGTTAAACTCACACACAACAGTGACACAAGATAGGTACTGTGTTCCCACAAAATCCTGCATGGCATTTTGCTGATAACTGCATGCTTGGTGTATGGCAGGATGGATTCACCACAGAAACAGAGGCCCTGTAAAGTGGGTTATTTTCAATTACAGACAAAGATGTAGAAGCACAGGAGTATTTGTGGCACTTGCAAAAAAAAAAAAAAAGAAAAGTATATTCTTCATTTTAATTCTTCATATTAATGATTCAGAAGCCTCTGAAACCAAAGGGAAATCCACCTATTGCTTTGAAAGGCTTTTGGATCAGGTCTCTGTGTTATTGAAGTAATAAAGTGAAATAGAGAAATTCACAAAAATTGTCGGGAATTGCAGTGATAGGGCAAGGGGAATGGCCTCAAATTGAAAAAGAGCAGGTTTAGATGGGATATTAAAAAGGAATTCTTGGCTAGGAGGGTGGGGAGGCCCTGGCACAGATTGCTCAGAGAAGCTGTGGCTGCCCCTGGATCCCTGGAAGTGTCCAAGGCCAGGTTGGAGCAACCTGGGCTAGTGGAAGGTGTCCCTGCCCATGGCAGGGGATGGCACTGGATGATCTTTAAGGTCCCTCCAACCCAAACCATTCTGGGGTTCTATGAAAACGCAATCCAGCTTCTCTCAGCAGCACATGAAACAGCACTAAATCTAAATAAAAGAGAGGCCCAAAGAAAACCACCGACAATTCTTTTGTACTTAAACAACACAGGGACCTTCAGGAAGTCACTTAAAAAAAGAAAAAAAGTTGTAACTTTAAAATGACCTCCAGCACCATCACTGAACATCTCAGCTGCTTTATCACAGCCTCTGCGCAGATATCTCCCCACAAAGCTCTGGGCATCGTAAAGTCTCCTGGTAGGAAATATGACACACTCTTAAAACATATGTCAGAGATTTCCAGAATTG
Source organism: Neopelma chrysocephalum (assembly GCF_003984885.1). Classification (NCBI taxonomy): domain Eukaryota; kingdom Metazoa; phylum Chordata; class Aves; order Passeriformes; family Pipridae; genus Neopelma; species Neopelma chrysocephalum. The sequence continues at coordinate 15,820,388 of NW_020897809.1, read as the reverse complement.
CAAACATGCTATTTGAGATGGCGAGATTCTTTCCCCTCATAAAAGCATCTTTAAGTTGCCTGACAGAGAAAATTCATATCAGGAATAAAATCCTGGCCCCGACGGAGCCGACGAGAGTTTTACGCCTGATGTGAGTGGAACCAAGGCTTCATCTCTGCTTTTTACAGTGTTCCTGTGATGGTATCAGCACCTGCCCTGGGACTGAGAGAGGATGAACTCCTTGTTGGAGCCCACCCTGTGCCCCCTCTGCCCACACCGAGGTGGCACCGGGCTCCCTGAAAAGGCACAGCTTTGGGAACCCGAAAATTAATAAGGCACAACCCCCCCTTCCCTGCCATGTGTGAGTGATGCTTAGAAAGCATGATATATAATGGCAGAGTTGATAGCTTTCTGCTTGTAGAGACCTGATTATTCCACCTGGATAGTGGCTTAAACAAAAGAACAACCAGACAAAAGAAATATATGGGCAAAGTCCAAGAAGCAGGCTATTATTTTCCATAGAGGTGGTGTGGAGTTTTTTTTCTCCCTGGCATTAGCTGCAGTAAAATGAATCATGCAGAGCAACATTTTTCACAAACCCCAAACATCCTACATTCACATAAAACTGATGTACACCAGGAATGTTCACTGGGCTGGAGAATGGGAACAAAGAGGGCTGCAGACATACAATTTGTCATCCTGATTTTATATAATAACAGGATATAAGCATATAAATGGGCAGGTTTGGCAGGTGAAAAGGAAAATTATAGGGAGAGAGGAATATTGTAGCTAACTCAACAGTGGCCATATTGCCAATAGATCCTTTTGCCATTTGACAGCTGTCTCAGCAAAGGGCTGAAAAATCATGTTTACTCAGATCAGCCTGATCTCTCTTTTGGTTATTTAGGACTCTGCATATTCCACATAAAAACAACACTTTCAGCTCCTAACTCCAATTGAATTACCATGAAATGCCCATATTGGAGGACGTGCTGTCTGCACCTCCTGCAATAAGTGTGAGCAACAAGGTGAGCCCAGTCCTTTGCACATCCCAGGTAAGAAAAGCAGCTTTTTCCACAAACAAACAGGAATAAACAGTTTATTTTTTTTTCCCCAGCCTGATATCAGTATTTCTTTTAAGATCAGTGGGTGATTAATACACAAAGGAAGCCAGTGAGCTGAGAAAATCTCTTTCTATGGGGTAAATAAGGAGGGAAGCTCACAAGGGCTGCCCCGTCCAGCAGGTGTGACAGAGCCCAAGCCCATATTCCAGGGACAGATGCCGGGGACAGCAGTGAGGGAGGGAGTTCAGGGAAGGCTCAGTAAATAGCTGACAGATTGCTGCTGCTGCTGCCTTTCTGCAGGGCTTGTTTTCTACTGTACTGAGAAACTTGTAAGACTGGACTGAGCTGAAGTGGTGACATTAAACGAGGTCCTTGTGCTCCGGGCTAGGTCTGGTGCTTCATCCAAAATCAGATCATGAATAGTGCTAACTCTGTTGTTGACAGACCTTTTATTCACTGGGAGCAGGTGCTTGGGGCACTTCTCTGATGTTGACCTGATCACTGGCATTTGGGGTAAGAAACTTGGAGAGCAGAGCATTATTTACTCTCACTACACTGAGATGGCATTTCTGTGAGCGATCTGCTCCTGCCCAGACAGGATCTGGGGCAAGGAAGGATATTATACAGTCTGAGAGCATCTGATTCTTTGAAATTATGAGGTTGTTTCTATGTTTTCCAGAGTTCTGCTGTACAACCCTCACGTGAAGGGATTATTTTTTTTCAAAGGGTGCTGACCAAAGTGCTGATTATGAATCTGCTCTGTGTGGGCTCTGGATTTTGGACATTCACCTATTTGACAAGCAGATGCAGTCAGGTAGATTTGATGGTTATTTGGATTGAACTGGATTTAAATGGAAGAACTAGCAGCTTAAAACCCTTCCTTCTCTATATGATTTAGGCATTAGGCTGAAAGAAAAGTGAGTGAGCAGCCAAATACACCCAGATAGACATCAGGGCAGGCAGAGAAAGAACAGGAGGGAGCTCTTACAGAGGGAACTCTTGTTTATAAAGCACCAAGGGTAATGGATGAACTCAACAAAAGCCATTAAAGCATCAACAGAACCTCAGCAATAGTTTAGGCAGCTCAGACTAATGAACTCTGAGTGGTTCACCTCGCAATAAATGGATAATGAGCAGATAAGAGGTGCATACATTAATATATTTGCAGGTTAAAGAAATTGGTAAATGGTTCCCTGGTTCCTCCAAGTCTCTGTTCTCAGGAGCAGTGGGGCAGAGGAGGTGGACAAAAGGCCTGTCCTACACCCTTATTGATCCACATGGAAGTACAGCAGGAGCCTTCCTGAGTTTCTGTGGTGGGGTAGTTTTGCAGAGTAAATTATACATTTGTTTGATGCAGCTCAGAGCAGCATCTCCACCCCATCCTGGTGCAGATTTCATGTGGTTTTATAAGTTTGTGTGCAGCCTATTCCTGGTCTCCCTCTCTCCTCCTGAAATACTTCTGGGTAACTGCTGCCAGCAGGAGGTTCCTGGACTTTCATGTCTGTTCACATCCAACAAATCCCATACCTAATGGGAGGGGAAGAAAAAGGAAGGTCTGCCAGGGGAAAAAAAAAATTGGGCAGCTGAAGAAATAGCTCACATATATGAAATTTAATGCTCAGATGGAGTGGGAAGTTCCACAACCAGGTGCCACAAGGGTTGGGCTTCTCCTTGCCCCTCTTTCAGACAAGAGTTAAAATCTAAAAAATCTTATTAAAAGGGAATGTTTTCCACTCTGCAGCCTGTTGCAATTCTGAAATGTTCACTGTGGCCAGTGAAAACTTCCATGAAATACACTTGTTTAAGGAATGTTGGAAACTGAATCCCTCAGCTACACTTCAATCTCATGACAATGAATCACATGAAATATTTCTAATATTTACTAGTTCACAAGGAAAATTGAGGTTCAATACACTTGTAAAGTGTAGGGAAATACTCAAAGTTATGGAAACCTTTTAGACCTCATTGTAATTCCCAGTGCAAGGTGAAATTACCTCTTAATTCTTACAGAAAGAGTGTTTAGATGCATCAGAGTCAGATACAAAGAAAATAAACCAGTTTTGTGAAAGGGTTGGGACTGCTGGGAAGTTGTATAGAAGTTTTTGGGAGTTTTTTTCCAGACAGGTATTGGATGAATCATGAACAAGCCAGCAATCACCAAAGCTGAGAATCCTCAGCTTCAGACTGTGCAGCAGATTCCCCCATAACTTAATTCAGCTGCCAGAGAGGGCTGGGTTGGAATAAAAAAAAAAAAATCTGAGGAGCACCCCTGAGCTTTCAGTAGATTTCTGCAATATCTGTGCTTTTACACTCGTTATTTTCTGTGCAAAACTGCCAAAATATAGACAAGCTTCTATAACACACACACAAAAAAAGTCTCCCAGGGAGTTGTCTGAACCAAATATTGTGGGAGAGTTCATTTTGAGGGAGTTAATCCAGCCCGAAATGGATGGCAGTGAGATATTTAATCATGGCATATCCTGTTTAATCACATTTAGAATCCTCTGGAAATTAAGCTTATACAACTTCCTTAATTTAGAGGACAGTATAATGCTTAAGTACTTAATCTCCTTAGGATTGATATTGGACTCGAGTCTTTTGCAGAGTTTCCTGAATAGATGTAACTTCAGAAAAACTCAAATTAATGAATCACCCATTTCTCCTCCAAACAATTTTTTAAATAATTTTTTTTTCACCCTCAAATTTGTAGTTATTTTGTTTTGGTCTTGATTTTTCACAATTTTGTTGGGTCTTTCAGGAAATGGATGCAACATGATAGTTCTCCTCATTAACACGTGGCTTAATGAATGGATGCAAACCATTCCAACACCCTCTGGAGAACCTTTATATTGTGTAATTTTTAGTCTGTGCCTAGAACTCAGCTGCATTTTAATCTCCAGGTTTCTCTCAGTGAGATTTAGGATGGATGTGACAGACAAGTTCCAAATCAAAGCAATGGATGATTTTTTTTTTAGCCTACCCTGGATTTTCATCCTGCTGTTCATTTTATCATACACAGATTACAAAGCTTTACATAAAATACCTCAATTTTGGTAATTTCAGGCTGACTCTTGAACAATATTTAGCCCTGTTCTGTCTTTATTTCCAGGGAAGGCTCCTAATTCAGGCTGGTTGTTGATTGTGCAAGTGATGGAGGAATATTGTAGTCATAAATGTAGGATGATTTTCCATCCTTTCCATTTTCCTAATGGGAAATCTCACCAGCCCTCAGTGGCACAAGGATTCTTTCTATGATGGGAAGTCTGTAGAGAGCAAATCCACCTCCCTCCTTGCCAGGAAGGGCAATTCCTGTACCACTGGTCAGTGTTCATGTGCAAAAAATAGCTCCCCCAAAAATAAAAATAAGGCAGTGACTACTCCTACTGATGAGTAATACCTTCAAATTTGGACCCTAATTAAAAAAAGCCACTACAAAGAGGACAAGAAAATGGAAACACTGAAAGCAACACCAGCAGAATCAAATTATTGCAATAAAAATGTTCACTAGCAATTTCTTAGCCCTCTTATCAATCTTTTTAAGCAAAAAATAATCACTCCAAGTGTCTCCTGTACAAGGCTCTAACACCATTCCAGCATTGAACAATGTCTCATAAAACAAGATGATGCCTTGTCTCAAGATGTACTTTAATAATATAGTATTTGGGGGTTTTATGCCTAACAGTAATTTGATTTTTCTGAATTTATTGATGAAGAAAGGGCTGTAAATTCACCATGAGCTCTTTCAGTAAAGAACACCAAAATATTTCCTACAAAAAGTGTAGGGAATCAAATTGAAATAATAAATTCCAAACTCATCCAGGCAGGCAAAGTGCAACGCTGAAGTAAATTCATTGGCAGATTTACAATTAAGTTCCATATGGAAGGGAAATAATAATAATTATAAACTCCTAGAAATGCTAGAGCAGCTTGTACCTTGGAGTCAGCAGGGACAACTAACTCATGTTTAGTTTCAATAAAAGCATAATTCCTGATACCTTCAAACACCTTCTAAGATTGGCTTAATTCACCATATTCCTTGAGAAGGAATCTGTTTAAAATCAAATACTTCTGGAGGCAAAAAAGAAGGATGAACTGTCCCATTTCCCAGGAGGGAAAGCTCCTGCCAAGCATCACCTGCAAGAGCAGAACCCTCCCAGAGCTTGATGCTGGGACCATGCTCCTGGAATATCATTTTTGCCCTATATCAGCAAAAATAGACCCCAAAAAAAGCAGGTCTGATGATCCCTACACAAATTAACTTGTTTTTTCCCCTCCCAGCTGGTCTGTGGGTCAGCAAAGAAATTGAAGCCTGTAATTAAACTTAATGTAGAATAACTTAAAATAGCTGATATCTTACCTAAAAAAAAAAAAGAAATCATGAATAAACTGACTTTTTTTCCTCAAGACTGATTTTTTAAGAATGATTTCAGTGAATGTGTTTGAAAGTGTGGACAGAACATAAACCATGAGATGTCCAACTTCATGTGAAGTTCAATTGCATAGACACATAGACATGGAGCCTTTAGACTTTAACTCAACCCTTTTTAGGGGAAAACCTGCCACTTGTTTGGGTTTATTTTCTCAATTTAATAAAAGCTATGAAATATATTCATGAGGAGAAATTTAAATCCAAGTGAAATACAGAAAAACAGAAGTTACAAGTAATTTTTTGACATTCAATCAAAATTACTCCTCTCTACCAAAACACCACCATCCTCTTTGCAGATCCTGTATAATCCCTTATCACCATTATCAGTATTTTGCCCAGTTTTCTGGCAAATTCTGTATTCTGGGATTTCAAACCCTCACAGCTCTCTTTTTCTGGGTCTGCTACTCTAATAATATTGTACTTGTCCTTGAAAATGCATCACTGCAATCCAGCTCTCACTGTGCTCCCAGCATTTGTTTAAGGATGGAGAGAGCACACGAGAGCCAAGCACAGATTTCCCCTCCCACCATCTTTTGCTGGGGAACTTTTCCTTGTTACACACCTGATGAATTCCCTTGGGAAGCTCCAGGTTACCTTGGACACCCTGCCCTTGCTATCAACACACAGAAAAGGAGATTAGCTGGAGAATTTTCCCTATTAGTAGCTTGTCTTTCACTCCCTACACTTGAAACTTGGGAAGTTCAAGGACATGGAAAGTTCAAGGATGAGGCAAATCACTGCAGGAATTCTTGGAAAATTATCAACTTGTAAAAACACAAGAGACAAAACAAGTCATCTCTGAGACCTGTGACTATTGATGTTTAATGAAGTTCTGTCATCTGTCAGAGCTTCAGTGGATGTGAAATCTTATATTCAGTGTAAAAAATAACCATAATCATCTACAATTAGGGTTTTAAAAGGAAAAAGGCCCTTCAGGAGAGATTTCACTCTCCTACCCAGCCCTGTTTCTCTTCCCTCTGCTCATGGCCATGTTACAGCCAGACCCTGACTGACACACTGGGCACTGATTGGGCTTTTTCTGGGAAAGACAGAAGGAATTATTTTCCACTTAATGCTTGAATAAAGCCATTGTACATGCTTTGGGTGAGGGATAAAATTGAACTGTTTCAGGTTAAGCACTTAAATGTTGGATCACATCTTATACATACCACTTAAATCTCATTAGGATAGAAAGCTTCACTTAGAAAATAGGGTTATTTGCTTTTTTCAAAGATTTCAGGTCTTAGCCTGAAACAAAACAGGAAGGTTTTTAAGAAGTCTTTTCAATTCTTGCTTGGCCTAACAAGAACAATGAAATGTATCTTAAAGATATAGATGGAAAACAGCTAATCCATAGGAATCCAAGCAGGAGGAAAAAGACAGAGAAACTTTTTCTGGAAATACATATACTAAGCTACAGTGTTCTTAGAGGGGAAAAAAAATCATGAGGAAAATCACAGTAAAACAAATCCACGTTAAGGAGAAAGACTCATTTCTCAAGAGAAGTGAGGACATAATTAGCATTCATGTCATAAAATCAAACAAACCATTCCTGCTAATGGCTCCAGGCATCCCCTGTGGGCTGAATGCCCAAAAAAAAGTGAAACACATCCCCATTTCTGCCTCGGGAAGAGTTGGAGAGAACACCACTGTTTAGGGGAGATGGAAAACAGGATGAGCTAAATATTAACATTTCAAGAAAACAAAAACCACAGGAGAGCTCTGATGGTCCCTTCATCCTACTGAGTGTTTTAATGGAGAGGTTTATACAGTCTGAATGAATCACTGTTATTTATTGCCTCGGAGCATGATAGTCTAATATGACAAGGAAGGGCTGAAGACTTACTATTTCCCTTCCAGCATCTCTCTAACAGCTGTAAAAATTAATACACACTGAATTGTGGCATTAAAGACTCATCAACAAGCCCGGGCATCTAGAAACGGGAAAGACAAATACCGTGTGCATTTAAAAGGTGAAGAATAGTCCATTCATGCTGCTTATAAATGCAAATGTCAGCATCAGAAAGGTCGATAGCAGTTGTTTGTGAAGAAGAAGCTTTTCTTAAGAGCTCGTTCCCTCCTCAGCACCACGGTGCAGTAGCCAGACTTTCCAAAGGCCTCAATCCAGCCACAGAAATCTGTTTGCACCAAGGCACAGACAGGGAATTGTTGAATAAGAGAATGATTTTTGATTTCAGTGGCACCTTCATTTCCTTCAAAATACTTATTATTCATGATAGTACTACATGTTTGTTTGTAAAGCCCATTTTCATCCTGGAATACAAGAATTTTGAAGGTTCCTTTACCTAAGGGGCAGATATTGGGAGGTATGGACAGCACAAGACCTGTTCTTTTTGGAAGAGTTTGGTAGCAAAGAGTCCTAGAATGGTTTGGGGTGGAAGGGACCTTAAAGATCATCTTGTTCCAACCCCTTGCCATGGGCATGGATGCCACCCACCAGCCCAGGTTGCTCCAAGCCCTGTCCAACCTGGCCTTGGACACTTCCAGGGATCCAGGGGCTTCTCTGGGCAACCTGTGCCAGTCCATCCTCTCCAAGAGTTAAGAGTGGCAGGAGCTGGTGCTGCAGGAGAACAACCACCACTGGGAAATTTTATCAGTTTATCCAACTTTAACATCCTATTTCCATCACAGCTTCAACCCCCTCCCCAAGGGGAAGCTCATCCAGGCTTGTTGGTGCAGGCAGAACAGCACGTGCCGGGGAATCCATTGGATTTACACCCATGAGGAGCTTTCAAGGAGGGTTTTTGGAGCAAGAACACGGAGGAGGAGGAGCAGGAGACCTTACTAAGAGTCCTGCAGATATTTCCACCACAACCACCCTCGGTATTACCCCCATGAGTGATGTGAGCCCCCAGTGTGAGCACTAGCAGGACAACCCAGACTCTTCCTCCAGGGCAGTTCCTTGGGACATTCCCAGTGCCCACAAACACCCCAAATCCTGGTGCCCATTCCAGACAGGAATGCAGGATGCTGGTCCCTTTAAATGTTTGGATTGCCTATGGCTGTGCAGTTAAGATATCAGTTGAGTACACTTTAATTAGCCCAGAGGAAATCACAGTAGGGATTAAATGAGTTGGGTTGTTATTCTTCTGTTTTTACTGGCGGCAAATAAAAGCATGTAATTAGCTTTTTTAAAGGCATTTGCAGGATCTTAAAGGTTATCATAACTGTAAACAATAGTATATTTATCTAATCTGAGAGTGGTACTTGAAGTATGTTTTAGTTCTGAATAGGAAATATTAAAATTACAATTGGTCCACAGGCTTTTGAGGAATTTTATTTGGGTTGAAATGTGCAGTTTAGCAGCAGTGGCAAAGGAGAATTTTAAAGATTTTCAAGGAAGAAATGTATAGTTTCCTGATTTAGTTTAGCAATGTCAAAATACATCCATAATTTTTTTATTTGTGGCAATTAATTTATATTAAAATATTAGTTTGAATAATGTATTAGTCTGTACAATATTACAGAAATCAAACTATGAAAGACTAAGATTTACCCAAATAATACTCAAATTAAAATGTTAGTCACTTCAAAATGACACAGTTTTGGTACAACTGAAATGAAATAATTGGCTGAATTCTTTTTTGAGGGATTTCCCCACTATTTTCCACATCATAATTTTAAAATTTCTAACTAGTTTATTCCACTCTTTTCTTGCTGTCTGCATTTCAAACAGACCCTTCCAGCTTGGCTTTCCTCTCAGTGATGCTGAGGTAAGTCAGGAATCATTCAATGAAGTCACATCAGCACAATTAAAAGAGCAGTTTCATCAGATGTACTTTACTGAAATTTCATTTATTAGTTGCAATAAATTCCTCTTACAAGATTTGTCTGATGGGAAAATCCCAAGGCTGTCGTCTTCTGAAGAGTCTTGTGGGTAGATTTGAAACCAAAAATCAGGCAAGTGGTTTGAAACAGGAATTAAAGAATATAGGAAACAACTGCAAATGGCCTTTAGCAGATATTTTATGGGAGATATTTGTGTGTTATCACCCCATCAATAACTGCCCCCATCCTGCAACCACAGCAGAGGTGCCTCTTCAGGAGGATTAAATAAAGCTTCACAAAGTTAGCTTGGTATTTTCTAGGGAAACTATGGTGCAAATTAAATATCTGAGGGAAAATCAGCACCAACAGGTTCCTTAAGAAGGAATATTGTTCCTTTAATAGAAAAGCAGTCAGTGCTTGAAGTATCCATATTACAAACCTAATGGGACAGAGAGAATGAAGTGCTGGCCTTCTGCTGGGCTCACTCCTGGTTTTTATTTGATCCAAATCCCCCCCAGGTCACACCCAGTGCCAACCTGCAATTTGGGAAGCAACAGGAACATCAGCCACAGCTACTGGAGCTCCACTTCTGGAAGACCCCATGTTTTTATAACATTTAAAGTCTTACTGCTAATCATAGAATGGTTTGGGTTGAAAGGGACCTTAAAGCCCATCCAGTGCCACCCCCTGCCATGGGCAGGGACACCTTCCACTAGCCCAGGTTGCTCCAAACCCTGTCCAACCTGGCCTTGGATTTCCAGAGGAAACTCTGGAATTAACTCTGGCCTTCCAGAGTTAATTGCATGTTGTAAAATGAAAAACACCCAAAAAAGGTTCCCTCATGAAAAAATATTTAGAAAAAATCCCTCTTTAATTTTAGAAAGGCAGCATAAACTCAGGGAACAAAGAAACAAAGAAGAATTTTTTCTGTGTGCCGGGTCCTTCCCCCACTGAGTTTTCAGGGAGAAAGACCCTTTGGCTTTAAATCTCATTCAATTTATAGTTTTACAAAATCCCACCCTTTTTTCCATATAAGTTTAATATATTCATTTTTACCTTAAAAAGTTTCTTTTCTCTAAAAAGGGGCTTTCCTTTTATTCTCATTGGCTGCAAGGCGTCCCCTGCCAAGGATGATGGATCTTCCTTTGTTCTTTGCCCAAAGAGGGAGAAGAACCCCTTTTGTACAAAAATGGCCCCAAAAGATTTTAAGAACTCTTGCATTTCCCTTATCCAGCCAAAACAGACCTTGATGCTCAAGTCCAGTATTTTTGAACTTGGATATCTTACAACTTCACAATATACCTATAATAAATTTAATTTTTTATTTCTCATAAATACATATAAACTATCAACAGCTACCTTTAGGAACCACATTCCAGCTTGCACAGGGATACCCACACATTGAGGTTTCCCATCTCCCCTCAGCCAGAAAATTCCCTGTATTTTGCAGGGTAGACAGAATTAACTGACAAATACATTCACTATCAGCACTACAGATACCAGCCTGAGGGGAATGGAGTTTGTGATAGTTCCTGATCAAAGGAATCATCACTGAATGCTCTGGACAGGAAGCTCACAATTCCCATACAGTGCAAGTCCATTTTGTATCCATCATCATCACACTCTTGTGCTCTGCCTTAGTGACAGGGCAGTGATTTTTTAGTCATTTTACCCCCCCAGAACCGACACATCCCCAGCTGAACGAAACATTCTTAATAGGGTTGTGATCACCCAAAATTTTACATGCTGAATTCCTACTTATAACCCAATTCTCCACTGAATTTGGTGGGAGTTGATACGTTAAAGTGGATTTGGGGGGATTGAGAATCATTACTGCAGCCTAACCAAAGACAAGTGGGTGGAGGAAGAATTACCAGTTCTCCAATTTGTAGTGTGAGAACCTCCCAGCATCACTGATTTTGGTCACCATTAGGACATGGAAACAAACTCCAACAGCTCAAAGCTGACTTTGCAGACAGAAAACATTCCAAGGCAATGGGCTCTGATGGGAATTGCTGGCTGGGTGACCAGTGGAATCCCACAGAGCCTCCTTTCCCAAGGCAGGTTTCCCATTGAGAGACTCATCCTCCTGTCAACACACCATCAGAGCCCCTTAACTCCTTACACACCCCCTCAACAGTAAATCTTCCACACTTACTGACTGTTAAACACCAAATTTTGAATACAATTATCTAATGAACTTTTCGACACACTGACCTTTTCTAAATAAATGCAGTAAAAGGTATATTTTTTTTCCTTTGCATGAAAAATCCTTATTCATCTTGCAGTACCTCCATGATAGATGGCAGCATAAAAACTCAGGATTTTGAGCTCCCTGTCACAATTTCCCTGCAAAACATCCCTAAATTCCTGTCCCATCAGCATATATTGATAACACCACTGATAACTGCAACCCTGCAGAGCTTATGCTGCTGTACAACCCTGATACCACAATCATACATTTCCTTTCTTTGCTACGTAAAAAGCTGCAAATATCAGGCTTTATTGTTTATTTTATTGTAGAAGGAGGGAAGAGAACAGAGTACTGCTGTTATCCAAAATCAGGAATGCTCCTCAGAGCCTCTGGAAACTCTCACCCCCCCAGAGAGGGGGAGATAAAGGCATCAGCACTAAAGGGAATGTCCAAGGTCAGCAGCTGAGAGGCCAAGTGAGCTGTGTAGGGCAGAGAGGCTGCACAATGCTGATATCAATAGGGGATCTGTAGGGCTGGATTTTTATCCCTGATGCAGCTTTCCAAGGAAATACTGGTTTGTGGCATTTGCTTTATAGGCCTGATTGCAGCAGATCCAGACAAAAAGCTAAATGGACATCAAACATCCATCTCCCCCTGCCAGCAGTGCATTGCCAGCCTGAAAGTCTATTTTAACTCAGAATAATGACAGCATTTAGCTCTTAAATTCTGCTTTTACTTCAACAAAAGCAAAAACACATCAACCTAATGTCTTCCTTTATTTGGTGACATCGGGGTCACTGCTGGGAGATTTATTTGATTTCACAGTTTGGTTAATTAATTTGCTCATTCTGAGCATCCACCATCAGCATTGCTCTCACAGTAATGCCAAAGCAACAGATTCATTTACATGCTACAGTGCATCAGGAATAATTATTACCCCCCAGAATTGTTATTGCTCGGAATCTGAGGGGAAAGGGAAAAGTTTCCTACTGTGATAAAAGGGCTCTGTTGTGGTTTCATCTGCTGAAAACAACTACGTGGACTAAATGACAAAAGGAGCTTTTTGCAAGTGTTAAGCAGCACATGTTACAAAAGTCCATTACAAGACCAAATTTGTTCCTCTGATTTAGTCCTTATCATGTTATATTAACAGGCTGAAGAGTCTGAAACCACTCCCACCCCTCCAACAACTTCACCAATCAACACCAATTAATTCAGCAGCATTTTTTCACTGCTGAAGAGTCCTGCTAATCCCCTGATCTGGAAAAAAAAAAAAAAATCAGGCTTTTTCTAAAGATGTGCTTGAAAACTGCTGGGATCACAGGTATAGAAAGCAGAAGGTTTTATGGAGACAGTAAAGTGTGATTGAAAGCATTTCACAACAAGGTAGTTAAACAGTTGGAGTTCTGGACAACTGATTGACCAAGAGGGAGCAGGTTTGTTTTTCTATCAAGAGTTGATCTAAATTCACTGGTTCCAGTTCTTGGGTCTTTTATCTGCTGGAGGCTCTTTGCTTTGACCAACTGATTAGTTCTTTTCAGTGCCCTGTGAGAAGCAATCATTCCTGACTTCTCTCTGGACATCCAATTCCTGCACATCTCCCCTGTTCCTGTAGCTTGCTGTCTGTTCATGAGAAATCAGAAAGCCTGGATGGATCATATAGAATATTTATTTTCTGGTATTCTTGGAAATTTGTGCATTATTGCAGTGATAGGAGCTGTAGGTTTTCACTCTTCCTGCCAGCTGAGGGCATTTTGAAGTTAAAGGTCAGAACAGCGTAACACTTCTATTCTCCAGCATTTTCAGTTTTCCAGCAGTGATATCCTTGGCACACATGGAATCTGGGCAAAGCCAAGCCCAGAACTACCGAGATAGATCCCAAAGGAAAAGAGTTTAATGGTGGGAGATCATGTGTTGGGCAGATCTCACAAACACAAGAAAAAAAGCAGCGAGTTTTTGAGTTCTCTGGAGTCCCCTGATAAAGGCATGAGCAGTTGACAAGTAAGATGAGGTAAAAGGTAAGAAGTCAGTGATTACCTTTTTCTAATTAGCCCTGGGATGAATTTGAACAGCTATCATCGAGTCAAGTGAGCCAGGAACAGCCTAAACCATCAAGATTTAGCAGGTAATTGGCAGATAAGAGCACCTGGAACTTGCAACCAATTCAGAACTGCTCAGGTGGGCACAGTGCCCACACCCCCCATTCCCTGGGCAACAGTCACACTGGTGGCTCAAGCACAGCCTGGATTTACCCTTTTGTCCCGTTCTTAACTTCCCAGAAACAATTACTATATTTAAAAGTAGAAAATGCTGCTTTGATAGACATATAGAGTCCTGGAGGCCTTAAGCACTTAAATTAGTGTTTCAAGTGTAACAACTTCAAACTGTTGTCAGGGAAGTTTCTGGGATGTTCTCCTAGAATGTTGTCGTGACAAAAGTCATCTGTGGGAGCCCAAAACTATTTCATCTGAGAGAAGGATGTGGCCTGGGCTGTGACAGCCCTCAAAAGCAAGAGGAGCAACCACTCCAGCATTTCTCTTTCAATGCTCCTCATCTGCAAAGAGGTAAATATCAGTACTGGATGGTTTTTAGGGATTACACTATTGTTGTTTTCCTGCAACTTCCCTTAAAAAAGCCACCAATGTGTTGACCACATGAAGTTCAAAGTGATTTGGGACAGGAGTGTTTGATAAAATAAGCTGAAAAAAGTTTGATGCCCCTCTCTTCCTCATTTTGGCAAAGTCACCAAATAGCAAAAGTGAAACAAACACATAACATCCCCCCCAAAAATGTATATTTGTTATTAAGCTCTTTATAAAAACGTGGAACTTGCAGTAACAGCAAAAACAGCCATTTCCTGACCTTTGGAGTTTATTCCTCTGTACATCAAGCCTGAGAAAAAGGTTATTTGCAACTATAATTTATCCTATTTTGACCCCATTCTTAGGGTCAAAAGTAACAGCACACATTGACTTTGAGGAATTTTGAACTCTATTTTCCTACACCAACTCAGCACTGCCACGGGGAAATCAAGCCAGCCCTGCACACCAGAAAAAAAATGCAGCATCATCCCCATTTCACATGAACTGGTCAACTGAACTGGAATATTTGAAGATTAAGATATTTATTAACCCTACTTACATGCCATAATGCTGTCTGCATACAATGCAGACCCTGCAAATAGAGAAAACCCCATTCACCCTGCATGAAATATGCACCAATCCTTCCAATCAAGTCTCCTCTCTAGTTTCCAGGAATCCTGAAACCTTAAATACAACCAGAAAATGTCTGCTCCTGCTTGTAAATGCACAAGAACTTGCCTGATATTAATAGCTTAAAACTGTGGCCCACAGTGAAAGGTGAAATACTTGATAAATCAAAGTTTGTACCGTAGTAAGTTTGGTTTTAGAAAGAGAAGAGGGAAAGAGTGGAGCTCTCCAGTCCAGCCTCTGCTCCCAGGCACAACAGGAGCAGAAAATAAGCAAAACACAACAAGACCTCCACTATTCCTTTCCCTTTCTATGCAACACCTGGATTTTAAACTCTGTTCCCAAGTCTTCACTCTCCTGCAAGGCTGTACCTGCCACAGACTCCATCTCCCAGTCTCCAATAATTGCAAGACATAAAAAAAAAAATTCACATAAAACTCTTGCCTACCTTGCATTCCAAGTGCTTCCCAGGTCAGCCACAGCCCTCTGCTGCTTTCACTGAGGGAGCCAAAGCTCATACTACACCTGCCTTAAATAAATACCTCAGAAATGCAGAGTTTCAGCCCACAGGTTCAGTTGGGTTTGACAAAATTGAGGGGAATCAAAATCACCTGTGTCAACTCTGGATTCCTCCCAGTGAGATGAAAGTCAAATGTATAACGTGGTAATTGGGGTAATTACAACCACATGAGGGTCAGGGGCAGGTTGTTGCCTGAAGGAATGAAACTGCCTGAGGTGCATAAATATATGCAGATATATTTATCTATATATCTGTACACACATGAGTATATATTATATATGTGTGCATTAAACATATATATGTAACAATGATATTAATAGGTGTTTATTTAATATGATCTTTTCCAACAGCTCAGCTTTTCAATGGCAGTAAAATGAGCATTGTTGTTCCCTCTGATCATTAATTAACTCATGGCTTCCAAACACCTCCCACCCACTTTGCCAAGGGTCACCCATTAGACTTAGTGCTGGTTCTGAGGCTTGTCATGTTCTTCATGATCCTTTGCTTTCAAGCAATGTGTTCATAGACATTTAACCCTGCTGAATGTTGGATATCAATGTTGGATTACAGCTGCATGGACCTGATTGCAAATGCATTATCTGATAATGGCAGAGGGAGATTATTTCCCATCTCAGTGTCTCAGCCAAGCTCAGATCACACCAAAAGCTGTGGCTGTTGAATGCAGAGCTAATAAAGTGGACAATGAGCTGTGATAGTGACCCACTGCCTCCAGGACAGGTCCCACCACCACAAGTGACACCCACTGTGCTGCTGCAGGTGGGATGAGGTGGAACTGCTGGGGCAGAATTGCTTAAATCATTATATAGATACACAGTTTTTAAAAAATCAGTTCTGTACTCGAAGCTACTGCTTTTCTTTACCTCCTGTGTAATTGCCTCCAAGGATTTTTCTTTTGGGTCCAAAAAAGCTGGTTTTGACTGTACATGGAGTTTTAATGCTGTTGTCTGAGCATCTCCACTAGTGTCAGATATGGTGGTGTTGCCACAGAACCATGGAATGGTTTGGGTTGGAAGGGACCTTAAAGATCATCTCATTCCAATCCATTTCCAAGTAGAAGGAATCTGGAAGAGCACCAAAAATTCATTTTTTCCAAGGAGTCTGCAGGTGATTTTACCCTCTGGAACATGAAGGTCTGGAAAGGCTGCCACTGTTGATCTGGCCCTTGGCTCCATGACCTGCAGATCAGGACAGCATCAAACCAGACCGTGTCCTACCAACTCCTGGTGTGCAGATGTATATGATATTATAGAATCTGTTGCTTCCTGAGTTCCCCTGGTTTAGTGATCAACTTCATTCCCAGAGCTCTTTCTAGTAAGCAACAACACTTAAATTTTCTCCTCCAAGTGACAACCAACATAAACATCCCGTGGTTTTCAGGCTGCTTTTACACTTCCCATAAAAACACAGGGGAACTGCACTGTACTGAGCACTGCAGGAACTGTGCACAAAACTGTGCCACGTTTTTATTTGTTTGGTCTATTCCAAGTGCAGAAGAATATGAACTGAGTGCCTAATTAAAATGAAGTGTAACTCATAACAGTTTATTTGCTCTGCAGTGCATTTGCCATATTCTTCATTGCATTGCACTCAGTGCCTTCCCCCACTTAGTCCCATACACTGGAACTGCCACTTAAATAGGAATGAAACATGTTCTTTCTAATATCTGTGGCCAGAGTCTTAAGCATCTGCTTTATGGGGCCTCATCTGTCTGTACATCATGCTACTAACTGCAATAAAACTCTAATTGAACGTGTGATTGAGCTGATAAAAAGGATCCATGGCTTTTAGCAGTGGGCAAAACTTCAGTGATTTATTCCCAGTGACTTCTCTGTACGTAAAGTTGTGTCTGTCTTACTTTTTAATGAGTCCAAAAACCAGGGAATATGATGGTACAGTAAATTTTGTTCGGAGTAAAATTAGTCCTGCAGAGCTTTAGACTGATTTCAGCTGGAGATGGGATTGCAGTCTCACAGGATGTATATATATCACAGCTGCAGCATCCAAACCATCTCCTCACTGGAGAATTTTTGGCTTTAGCTAAGGAAATTCCCATTCATCATGTCATACATGTCTAGAGAAGTGATATAAGTACAGACAGAATGATTCTGCTCCCAGGGAGGACATATTTCCCCTGGTTCCTTTTTGGAGGTGTGGAGTTCATACCTACAAGAACATATTATATTAGGAATATTCTACATCATTAGACTAAGGTATGTAGAATATAAACCCACCGTATATTTCCTCTGACCCAAGGAATCAAAGTCCATATACAGCATTTCCAAGGCACTTCATTGTTGTCATTATCTGAAGACAGAAGTTAGTGCCTCAGATGTGTGCCCAGATGCTCAGAGAAGTCAGGGAGCAAATGTGCATCAATAAAAGTAACATTTTACCATCAGAAGTGATGTTGCCCTTGCAAAGATTCACGCTCAGTTATATTTATATGTGAATTACTGATTTGATGAAAATCAGCGAGCAACACGAACTAATCATTTTCCTGTGCAGATCCTTAATGTTGCAGGATGATGCAAGACTGGGAGAAACTTTCATTTTAATGATATTCTTGAATGACTCCTTATTAAAGTCATTCTTTAATTTGGAGTACAAACCAAAGGCAAATGACACCCATCCTCTGCAATCAGCTCCTCAACAGTGTCATCTCCCCCCCTCAGAGCACAGCCTGAAGGATTTATTTTGTTTCTAATTGCGTGTGGTGATGACAAAACTACTGAATCTGAAATTTAAACCAGGAACCAGCACACTCCTAAACTGATGTGGAAAGTCAACAAATCTGCATAGTCTTTGAAGAACTGTCTTGGAGAGAAAACAAAAATAACAGGGGGATGTAAAAAGACTTGCACAGTGCCCATACTGGCATGGGGTGGGTTGGGGCTTATAGGGACTGTAACCACATATTAATTGATAAAAATCCATTATTTGCTAATACAGATATTAAGAACATCTCTGGGATGTAACTACATATTGAATTCTTACAGCAGCCTTGAAAATAAGGGAATTTTCCCCAAATTAAACACTTCTTGCAGAGGAAATGATGTGCTACCTCCTTCACATCAAACACAAGGGTTTTAATTCAGCATCAGTGTGCAAAAACTGGGTCAAAATGTTGGTTTAAAAACGTTGCATCTCTAACTAGGAAGGGGAATTGTTAATCCATGAATGTGCAGACCACTGGTGCAGCTGATTACTTTTTCCTAATTGTTTTATAATTGTTTCCATTGGTCCTAAGCCTAAACTTTGGGCTTCAATAATTCTGCTTTTACAGGTCGGGTGAGAAAGCTCAAGATATCTGTTTATTTTTTAAAACAGCCTTTTCAGAACAGTAGAAAATTAGAATATTCAAAGCAGTGCAGGCCAATTTTGGAGATGTGTGACTGGGCACACACATTTCTCTCTGTCTTTAACCCAGCCCAGCTCATGGACTTTTGCAGCTCCTTGGGTAACCTGCAAGGGAAATTTATACTTCTCAGGTTTTCGTATCTTAATCCATTTTTTTTCACATTTTTTTTCCCCTCTAAAACTCTTAAGTCTACAGAGAGAAAATGCTGTTGTAAACATGACCTAGATATCCACTTCAAGTCTGATAGTGATCAAAATTATCATACAGTTTGTGCAATCTGCTTTCCAAAGTTCTGTTTGTAAGAGCTTCCTTTGCATTTGTTTCCTTTAAATATATCTTTTTTAGAATATTTATGGAGACTGTTCTCCTTCTGCACAGTCCTTGCCCTTGAAAAGGAAGCAGCCAGTGTAGCTTAGGATATACCTTGGTATAAATAATTTATTAAAAGCATAAAGTATTGAAGAATATTGTCTTAAACTTTATTCTCTGACAATATAAAAAGAAAACATCATCTAATTAAAATGTAGGCTTTATAGGAAATGGAAAGAATTTGTTTTCTCTGAGTTATGGTACTGCAACCTTTGACAGGATGGGTTTTTTAATAAAAGAGAAGTATGTTTTCTAGAAAAAAAAAAAAAGCTAGAAATGACTTATCCCTCAAGTACCTCAAGTAAATATCCAGCCTGTGGAACATAAATAACAAGGCTAAAGGAAGAGGAATATAGATAAACCAGATTAAGAGAAAAGATGAAAGCATAAAAAGCATGAGTGTGCTGAGGAAACTCTCCTGGGCTAACTAGAAAAACTTGTCAGAGTGTGCACAGGGAGAAAAGAAATAAAACATTAAAGATCAAACAAAAAGCTCCTGCAGATTGGTAATAATTCCAGGTATTTTTGTGTACTAACTAGGCAGCTACACATGTAAGAACCACTGGCAGGAGAGGAAATGCTAATGAGGAGGAGGCAGAACGATGAACACTGAGCAATAAAATGCCATTTCACACCAAGGGTCTGCTACCAGGTACTCCTGTGAAATTCAAATGCCCTCTCCCAATTTTAGGTCATGTCTTGCTCCACTGATGTTTTTCTAATGGTGGGGTGGGTTTGTGGGGTGTGGGGGCCAGCACAGGAACCCCGAGGCTGGTGGGACCCCACTGGGGTCATTCCCTGCAGGGCAGGAGATGTGTGGATGTTTATAGGCACAACCAGACTTTGTGCTTCCAAACTGACTCACTATTCAACAAACAGGTATAAAAACCCATCAAAGGTGGTTTTCTAGCCTGGTCACAGGCCAGAGCACCCTCTCCTATCAGCACCCAAGGAAACCTTTCCTGAGCTCTTTGGCAGGAGCCCCACCTGCAGCTGGGTCTCCCAAACCTCAGGGTGAGACCCCAGCTCTGTGCCTGGGTGCCCTGACTGGCAGAAGGGGAACTGCCCCCCCTGCTTGAGCCTGGGGGGGGTCTCAGCCCCTCTCTGTGGCCCTGCAGAGGTGGTGGTGTCCTCCTGACAGCTCCAGAACAGTTCTCCAGGCTGGACTTCCAAGTTAACTCGATTATAGCGTGTTTAACTACATGGTATATAGATAAATCTGGTTTCTTTAGACAAAAGATACCCAAGGCCATGGGCAGCACTGGTGGCACCACTTGGCTCCCAAAGGCTACTTGGTCTTTTAGCCCATGGAGTCACATCAGCTGTAGGGAGGAAAACTTCTGTATCTATGGGAGAGGGACATTTTACAAGGGCATGTAGCAGTAGAACAAGAAAGAATGGCTTTAAACTGCCAGAGGGCAGGGTTAGATTGGATATTAGGGAGGAATTCTTCCCTGGGAGGGTGGGGAGGCCCTGGCACAGGTTGCCCAGAGAAGCTGTGGCTGCCCCTGGATCCCTGGAAGTGTCCAAGGCCAGGTTGGAGCAACCTGGGCTAGTGGAAGGTGTCCCTACCCATACCAGGGGGTGGCACTGGGTGGGCTTTGAGGTCCCTTCCAATCCAAACCATTCCATGATTCTATGACAATTCCACGACCTACAATTCCATCCATTTCTCCAGTAAAATTAAATAAAAGGCAGAGGTAAGTGGGGCAGCTTTGCACCAGACAATTTCTAATACCAAATACCACCTGCAACCACGAACCTTTATGACTTTTGATAGAGCAAAATAGAACAGAACAACTCCATATGCAAATATATTTCAAATTATCTCAATTTGTGGCTCCTCAGTGTCTGTGCTCTGCTTCCTGTGGCTCTGCAGGTAGGACTTGAACCCAGGTGGGCTCTGGGCTCAGAAAAGCACATTCCTGTTTTGCTGATAAAAAAAAAAAAAAGAACTTGGCAAATGTCAATTGAGAATTAAACCACACTCCAAACCTTTTGTGGAACTGCATTTAAAATGACTTTATTGCAGGATGAATAGCTGAGATATACGAGAGTTTTATTCTTGTTTTCCACCGCTCCCTGACAGGGAGGTTGGAACCAGATGAGAGTTGTTTTCTTCTCCCAGGTAATAAACAACAGGACTACAGGAAACAGCCTCAAGTTGCACCAGGGGAGGTTCAGGTTGGATATTAGGAAAAATTTCTGCACTGAAAGAGTGGTCAGGAATGGGAACAAGCTGCCCAGGGCAGTGGTGGAGTCACCACCCCTGGAAATGTCCAAAAAAAGTGTAGCTTGAACATTCTATATGTAGCTTTTAAATTCTTGTAAGTCAATGCTTAGTATTTTGAATTCTCCATGATGACCCAGAGCTTTAAGACATTCCAGAAATTACTGCTTGATCTGAAGCTATTAAGAAATGTTGGGGTTTTGTTGAGGTTTCCTTTTTTTGCTGTTATTTGCTTAATTACCTTCTTGGCCACGCTTGCATCTGCTGCCTGGGAGGGAGTGAGGTGGACTGTGGGCTTTTACTATTATTAATTACTGTAACTTCTGCCAAAAAGTGTTACAAAAACCACCAAAAAAAGCAATTTCAGCACTTTGAAGGATGTTAGTCATGGCTTACACAGATTTCCTCATGGGCTGCTTCTCCTCTAGTTCTTGGCTATTAAATACAGCACTGAGTTTTAGTTTGAGAGACCTGACTTCTAGTCAGGCTGCCAGAGCTCCAGGAGGGTTTGGATGATCCTCTCAGGGACAGGGTGGGATTGTTGGAGTGTCCTGGGCAGGGTCAGGGCTTGGATTGATGATCCTTGAGGGTCCCTTCCAACTCAGGATACTCTATAAATCTGAAGAAGGCCTTTCCACACTGACCTTTAGCAAACAGCTTTTCCACAAAAGACATTATGATTCCTTGAAGTATTTCCCACTTATTTTGTGAGGGGGGAAAAAAGAAAACAAAAAAAAAAATAAAAAGCTTTGATGCAGTGTCAGACTTCAAATCTGGAAGCATTCCTATTGCCACAGCAATCCCAGAGAGCATTTTGCTTAGCTCACAGATTCCAGGGACTAAAACCCCGTTGGAAGCAGCACCTCTAAACAGCAGAGCTTTCAGAACTGGCATTTCTGTGCTTTCCACCCTCGTTCCCAGCACGGATTTGTCATTCCCTGCTGGCACTGAGTGTCACCCAGCAGCTCAGGGGCCTTTTGTGTGGCCACCCTGCCTGGGAAGGGGACGTGGATCCTTTCCAGGGGCTCTTGGCTGGCTCTGCCCGTGTCCTGCCTTCACCGGGAGCCATCTGGACACACGGAGCTGTTCCCACGGTGCCTCTCCAGGAATTGCTGCTCCATTAACAGCTCCCACGTGGCTTTTGGCTGGATCCAAGAGCCCCCACACCGGGATGGCATCTGTCTGCAAACTGCCACCAGGCACCTTTGGCCTCGCAGGTGTGTTGGGGTTGAGCTGCCCCTAAAACTGGCACCGAATTCCCATTTACTTCCCATTTACTTCCCATTTGGAAGAGCAGAGATAAGCCTGAATTATATATGGGGTTTAAACTATTCCTTCTCTTCCAGCAAGTGCTAATCCAGACCCTACGGTTAAAGAAAACATTTTGGTGTTTAGTAGTTACGGTAAAATGTTATCACAATAATCAGAATAAATAATTCAATAAGCAATTCACTGAGTAGTTTTTTACTTTTTAATTATCCATGCATATACATCTAAATATGTAAAGTGGGATATGATCATCTCCTCTACTCTTGTGGGCGAAAACCATGCAAAAATGCCAAATAAATTATAATATAAACAGTCAAGGCCGACTGCAAGAATGGAAAGAAATTCAGATTTTATACGTTGGGATGTGCAGCAGAGTTATTTAAAATTCATCCCTAGTTAATAATAAATACATTTTGCAATTAGTATTGGAGGCAGGTTGTAAAACTAAATCTGAGGATGAAATCATCCTGTGTGAGCTGGAATCATCTCCAAGGTGTGTCTCAGGTGGGGAAGGGGGAACCTGGCAGGAGCCAGAGCCATGGAGTTGCCATGTGGTGCTTTGGGCAGAGGAGAAGGAGATGAATCATTGTGAGAGATTCCTTTCCTTGAAATACCTTTCCTGTTAAAATCCTGTTTGCCCTTGAAGCCAGTGGGAAAACAATATGCTTCTGGTTTACTCAGATTTCCCCAGATAGGAAAAAAAAAGGGTTTGATTCTGCTCTGCTTTGGTCTTCTATGGGTTTATTCCTGGTGGCATTAGGAGGGCTTTCTCAGATTTATATCAATAGGAGATCAAACTCCATCCTGGGCTAATCACAGCATCCAATTAGGCATTGCAATATCTTGACTTTTTAACAGTCCAAATGGAAGTGGTGTAAAAATATCCTCCACAACCTCAGAGCACTAAAAATCTCTTCAGTGTCCATAATCCCCACACCAGAATGCCCCACTATGGCATGAAAATGTCAGTATAAATTATAAACCACATTAATGTTACCTAATTATATCAGACAACTCCTCTGAATATCTGATTTTTAACAGAAACTAATTTTCTCAACACCTTGAAAGAGCTGGGTATTAACCATGTGAATATAATCATTAAAACAGCTTGTCCAAAACTTAGAAGAGATCCTCAGGTATAATTGTTGCCTCTATTGACCCTAAGGCAGAAAAGGGATTTAAACATCCTGTCAAATATAATCCTTTCTTTTAAAAGGACCTCAGAAAAACAGGGGTGAAAAAAAGAGGAAAGGAAGAAAGCAAATATTCTCTACAAATTTTGAGTTGGAATTAAAAGACAGACTTTAAGAACTGATTCACATGTTATTTAAAAGCGTGGGTAATTTAAACATCAAGTAATCCCACCTAGTTTATTTAACTGGTTTTATTCATTCCCCAGTCCACATTCAGACACAGCTGGAGCTGAATCCAGGATTGTTGGGCTCCACTTTGTGTTCCCAGGACCACCTTAATCCTCCTGGAAGCATTTTGAAGCATCTCCAGGCTCGGTCTGTGTCAGGGACTCGCAGGTATTGCAGTTATCACTGCTCCAGCAGTACACAATAAATATGAAACCTAAAGAAATATATTTGCTCCTCTCCCACACCCCACCTTTGTCCTTTCTCTCTGTGATTATGTGGGAAAAGAAGACTTTATGTCTCTGATAATGCCACTATTTCTTTAGTAAATTGGAATCCGAGGCCACGGGGAAATGCTACAGCTCATCCAGAATAGGGGTAATGAACCAATCTGTCCTCTGTGCTGGGTTCTTGGTTCACAGAGCAGGACTATGAATGTTTATAGTGCATTATTCTCATCTGGTTATCAGTGACAGGGACCAGTCAGTGCCATCACTGGCCTCCCTTCCCCTCTTAGAGCAGAAAATTACCCTGGCCCGGCACTCCGGGCAGGACAGCGAGTGCCCTGGAAACTGCAATCCAGGCTTTCATTCCTTTTCAGCTCGCCCTCCCAAGAGTAATAAGGTAAAAATGAGTCGTGCAAGGGTCAAATACATATGTCAGGATGCAATTCACCTGATTTCCTGCTCTGGCTGCGTTGAGTTTGGAAACTTAATGCTTTTTATTGTGTGACCTTTGGTTCCGGCATATGCAGGGAAAGGGAGCTGAGAGTGCTTGGATGTACTCTCTGGCTGTTTGTTGGGAGATTTAAAAATACCCTCTTACATCTCACACTGAAATGTTTTCTCATTGCTACGACTGCCCAGACTATTGGGAATTCTGTACAGCTCTTGTATGGAGGGCAGGGAGGGGAAAACTTCCCGGGAATAGTGAGGGCAGGAACCTGCTGCCACCCCCTCCTGCCCTTTGGGGACCTGCACCATCAGCTCCAAGTCTTTAGGTTTGGCTGCACAGTGGTGGGAAAGGACTGTGCACATCTCAAAGCTTTTCAGGGGTGAATTTGAATTATTTTTTCCCTCTTTGTCTTCTCCATGGGAAATTTTTTTCTCTTAGGTAAAGTAGGATGCAATGGATCCTCCCATTACATGGTGTGGCTGACTGGTCTCTGCTCTTCATTCCTGGGCTTGCCATCTCCAGTGTTTACCCAGGGATGTGTATCCATGGCCTTTCCTGGTGTCATGGCATATTTATTCATGTGCTACTCCTGAATATGCAACACAGGTAATTGTTTTGTCTTCTGCAACTGTGCAGGGAGGTGTGTTGAAAACTGTTCTGGCAAAAGGAGGGGAGGAAAAGGAAAAGGCAGCTTGAGATGCTGTGAGGAGAGACAGTTTAAGGACACAAAAATCGTGTGAAAGGAATCAGTGAGAGCCTGGGTGAGAAGGTTCATGACAGAGTGTTCCCCCAGTTTCAGCCTCACCCCCTCACCGTGCACTGTGAGCCCAGACAGGAGTGACAACAATGAGAGCTCACTCACCTTTTACCTGCTGAAAATGCTGTATCCACCACTCAATTCCTGTGCCAAACTGCCTTGGAAAAAAAAAAAAAAGGAATTATCCACATACAAAACCCCGGCAAGGAAATGCTTTTACCTTCCATATTTCTGCGATTGTAGTGAATTTTCCTCAATCTCCCTTGAGGAGACGTGGATCTCTGCCCTGTGGTTTAGATACACAAAGGAGGTTTCTGAAGTGAAATATCTGCTTTAGCTTTCTGCTCTCCAGAGGAGCCCTTCTGTGGGAGAGCAGAGGAGAAGGAGAGGTGATTCCAGCAGCCCCAGGTCCCACCCTGTCCCCACCTCGCTGGGGCAGCTGCTCCTCAGGGTTCTCCAGCAGCATTTCCTTGCTGTCTCAACAATTATTTCCTTTACTGAAATCATCCAGAGATATAATTTCTCTTTCCTTTCACAGATATCAAGGGTGAGCAAGCTGAGGAGCTCCAGTAGAGCTGGAGAAGGAGCAGAGGAGGTGTTGAAATGAGTCTTACAGACCAGCCCAAGCACCCTCCCTGCCCTCTGTGTCCCCTGTCTCAGGGGACATCAGTCCTTCCAGCACCAATTGCTTTTAGGGCTGAGTCAAGCAGCTCAACATTTTTAGGCACAAGCAAGTGAGCTAAATCCCACTCCAGAAATCCCATTTCCATTCCTGTACTTTTCATCCCAAGCACTGTAGCAAACTGCACCCTTGTCCAGACATGAGGTAAATTTTAATGCCAGAATTAAAGCCAAATCACTCAATACATCTTTAAAATTAACTCATTATCATAACACTGGAAAATAGAACATTGATCCACTCACACAGCAATGCAAAGGGCCCAATTTTATTGTCTTCTTCAGACAATTTACGGAAAGTTGTCACTATAAATTTATAAAACAAAACACTCCAGAATGCTTGACTGCTCAGAACTGAGGGGAGAAAATGAATTACAGTAAAAACACATGAAGTTTTGGAATGCAAAGTATGACAAAAATAATCTTTTTTTCTTTTTCAAATATAGAATTCCACATCTCCCTTTGATTATATTTGCACATTGGGGCATTTGATAGAGAGAAATGGCTTTGACTGTAAATATGCACCCATTAAAAATCCATATTTAATCTTCTCCCTAGTTTTTGGGGAAACAGGGTGTGCACTGTGAGATATATATATATATATATATACACATTTATACATGCACAATATGGATCTTGAAGCAAAAATTATTTTCTCTGCCTTTTTGATCATCTTGAAGTATTATTTCCTCCATCCCTTTGATCCCGAGGAGGCTGCTTTGTTTTCAGTTGCAGTTTGCTAAACGTACCCATCCAGCAACACAATGTCAGGGGTTCATAAATCATCATATTTCAGATAACTAATTGACAGAAATCAGCCCCCAGAGGAGTCTCCTCGCAGTTTCCAGAGCTCTTTACAATGAAGGACTCTCTCACTCGGAGCTAAATTCAGCTTGAGCTTTGTACCAAGACCAGAAGGTCAACGAATGTGAGCTTGGTCAGACCAACATGGAAACAGATATCATCCTAAAAGCTTCTTTATTGAATAACCTGCTGCTCAGCTCTGCTGCCTGGGAAGGCCCTGAACACAGAGAGAGAGGGACCTAAATTACCCCAACCCAGGCAAGATCACAGAATCATGGAAAAACACATTGGTTTGGGTTGGAGGGACCTTGCAGATTGTCCAGTGCCACCTCCTGCCGTGGGCAGGGACACCTTCCACTAGCCCAGGTTGCTCCAACCTGGCCTTGGACACTTTCAGGGATGGAGCAGCCACAGCTTCTCTGGGCAACCTGTGCCAGGGCCTCCTCACCCTCCCAGGGAACAATTTATCCCTAATCTCCAGCCTAAACCTACTTTGTTTGAGTTTAAAACCATCACATCACCCAGAAAGAGCCAAACTCTGGAGGGAGAGAGGTGAATGGTGTGCTCCCTCCACTGCAAACACTGCCCACAGCTCCCTGTGCTCTCAGCACAGATAAATCCCTGGAGAAGCCCTGGAGAACATCCCACTGGATATTCCAGAACAGCTGTTGGAGCTGGATGTCTGCTGGAGGAGACACCTGTAGTGCAGATGGTAGGAAACCTGTAAAACATGTTCCCTTCTATGGTAATTGGGTTTTTTTGCATCCCCAGGTGGGGTGAAAAAAATTAAATTGTTCTGTAATTACATTGAACAAATTCCAATCCATTAATTTGCATCCTTAATTTTGACACACTGGATTTTTCAATTTGTTTTCTTTGTTGCCTTCTGTACAAAACGAATTCCAAAATGAAGCAAGACTTTTAGAATGGAAAAACAGTTTGTCAGAGGTATTACTGAGATCTGAAGTGTCTAAACTTCTGGGGATGGAGAACCTCCCGGAGTCCCTTGAAAATTGTCATAAAGATTAATTGTAAATCTTGAATTATTGTTGAATAATTCTGATTATTTTACCTAGTTACAACTGGCTGGACTGCCTGTGTTATTGAGAATTTCCCTTCTCCACATAGATGCTCCCAGACCAAGCTTAGCCCTTGATCTCTGCTTTGCTAAGAAGAAAAACAACAGCTCAATTAGCTCCCTGTCTCTGCACTCGAGGGCATGTTTCCAATCCTTTTTCATCGTTCAGTGGTACATATCTGATCCCATTCCAATTTATCAGCATCCTCCTTGGGCAGTAGCCAACAGAAAGGGACAGAGCAGTGAAATAGCAGAATAATCTGCTAGTAATTAAAATTCCTTTGCTTTATCTGAGGAGCCCAGGGCCTGGTTTGGCCGTGGTGGCTCCAGGGGACCACGTGCTCAGCGGTGCCTGTTGCGATTGCAGCGTGGTTTTTTTTGGTGGCTGCTCCTCCAGGTGACTTACACTGAGTTTAACTAAACTTCAGCACTCATTTATGCCCTAGATAATGAGTTACTGAGTTAATTTAAACTGGAGGGAGAGGGAGGATGAGCCAGCGAGGAAGGAGCCCAGCACAGCTGAGAGGGTGAAAGGCTCGAAGCCGACACAGCTCAAGGAGTGTTTGGACAACAACATGGTGGGTTTTTGGGGTTATCCTGTCCAGGAGTTAGAATTGATGATCCTTGTGGTCCTTTCCAACTCGGGATATTCCATTATTCCATGTGGATTCAGCTCTCTGCTCCCCACTCATCTGTTTGGTGACCTTGACCAAGCCAGATTTACTTGTTTCTTCCTCCTCTCCCCATGTAATGATCATATTCCTCCTAACACCGGGGGAGTTGGGAGGATAAATAGATTAGAAAGATGAGCCAGATCAGAGCTTTATTTCCATTTACAATGTATAAATGTATATGAACACACTTCCACTCTTCCGGCCAAGCATAAAATGAAACATTTAGAAGGTAAGATCCAAAGAATTTCATTAAGAATCCGTCGCAAATTGCAAATGACACCTCCTGGATTGGAATGTGAATTGTGAGCTGGGTGTTGCAGAAGTGTAAAATTATTCCATAAATTATCTATGACAAAGTCAAAAAACGTATCAGTCAAAAACTGTATCAGTAAAGCCATAGTTTATTTTTAGTCTCTCAAACTGTGCACAGCCACCTGTATAATAGAGAAGTAATTATTCCTCTGCAACGTGGTGAAATAAAACCAGAAAGGCAACATGGAAAGTAAAAAATAACGTGAAATTCATTTGTGAAATTGTGAGATTTCTGCCTGATGATGTCTTTGAAAGCATATTAATGTTACATTAATCAGTCTCCTCCATCATGCAGAGAGATTATGTGATTCTATCTCATGTATTTTCACATTTTAATGCTCATCTGAAGATTTGCCTCATATGTCAAGGGATAGGACAGATGCATGTGTGGCACCTCATCTATCCTGCATGAAATTTGGGACAGAGTTGATTCTGAATTTTAAGCTAAAGTTCAGTTTAAGAGTCTAGAAAGTAGGTTAGAGGAAAAGGGAGATGAGTGCAAAGTAGAGTTGTTTTTTCCCTCTTCTCCAGTCCTTTGTGTGCTGCAGGATGGACCTTCGTGCCTGCAGACACATTTCCATTGTCTTTAAATTCTCACAAACCTCTTGTTAAGTAATTAACCAAATAAACAATTAAATTTGTCACTTGAAGTCCTTTAAAGGACTTCAAATTTTGACACACTGAGTTTTTCAATTTATTTGCTTTGCTGCCTTCTGCACACAATGAATTCCAAAATGAAGGAATACTTCTGGAATGAAAAACCCTTTGTCAGAGGTATTGCTGAGATGTGAAGTGTCCAAGGGATGGAGAAACCTCCCAGAGTCCCTTGAAAATTGTCATAAAGATTATTTGTAAATCTTGAATGTTTAGCTTGAACTTCTGGCTCTTTTACTATTGTCATTAGACAAATAAATGAGACAATTAATGTATTAATTCAATGTACTAATTATTATGGATTCATCTGGAATGAATCCCTTGAGATATGAATGAGGAATGTGAACTTCCCAAAACTGTTTTGGTCACTCTTATTTGTTCAAAATAATCCAAGACTTCATGTTGACAAGGTGGTGGTTGGTCAAGGGTTGGTCTCTGTGATCTCAGAGGTCTTTCCCAACCTGAATGATTCTGTGATTTATCACAGAACCCAAAGAATTTGATGAAATTAATATCAAATGTCACCTAAATACTTCCAGACTTGGAAATCTCCACCACTAAACGGAACATTAACTGAATTAACAGCACGAGGAACAGGCTGAATGTCATCCTACATCTCAAATTTCATATTCTGCTGGGTCTGAACCACTACACCAACGTTCCTTAGAAGTATTTGTGTGTTTGCAGTTATTCATCTCCAATTTTCTTCAATCCCAGGGAACAAGGCATGACATTTTTCCACATTAAGATAAACTGAGTGTGTTAGTGAAGTAGTAGGATTTTTTTTGCTGTTCACTGTTTATAACATTAATAGCTGTGCTTTAAGAAGTGTACTATTGAACTGTCAGGAATGATTTGTTACCAGGTGTTAGCATAATTTGCCAGCTGTCATATTTTAATCATTTTTATTTGCCTAAAATCTGACACTTAACTTCAGTGGTAAATCAAGACATATAGCAGAACTTATTTGATGCTACAGTAGCTGAGGGGGGAAAAAAAAACTCCGAGCATCCTACAAGTGATATTTGTATTTTCAGACAGAGAACAGATCCTGGAGTCCACTGTCATTCACAATTCCCACAAAAGTTGGTTTTATTGGAGCAGTTCAAGCAGCTGCTGCAGGTTCTTGTTCAAGGGAGGGTTTGCTGGTGTGAGGAGCTCCAGCAAAGCTCTTCAGGTGGCTCTGCTGAGTAAAATACTCCTCATGTTGATCAGAGAACACTAAAACCTCGTGCAGAGTTATCCTTGTTCTTAACTGCAGTGAATTCAAGGCTACTCTTGTTTTTAGCTCATATTTAGTGTTCTTAAGAACAAGACTGTGGGATGAAGCTGTAACTAATTTATGATCCATAAGAACGAGAAGTGAACAGATGAGAGAGAACACAGGAGCTTGTTAGATGAGCCTGAATTATTTTATTATTATTCATATTTACTTGCATGTCAGATAAAAGATTAATGTACAAAAGACTGCAAAGCCATATTTTGATAGCAGTGAAACACTTAATTTTTTTTCGTGAAAAATAATATTTTGAGCGTTCACTCTGCTTGTTTGGGATAGAAATATTATCTTCTGTAGTGTGGATTAAAAGGTGATTGATTACATGCAGTGATAAAGAAAAATATATTTATTAAGTCACAAAGAGTTTTATGAGTTTCACCAGCAACTTATTGAATCTGATTTTATTACCTAATATTTTCAACCTAAAAAACTCAAGAATCAATAACAGGGAAATGCAGGCATGTTTTTGTAGCAAGAAATGGCTGTAGAATTTAGGGCTGCAAACAGAGAAACATCACAGAAGTGGCAAGAATTTCTCTCTGGCATGATTTCCTCTAGAAAAAAAATTATTTATATATATATAAAATGTAGGCGCATTAAAATGCACTGATTCATGATAAAAAGGTGGAATTCTGTGCAGACAGAGAAAGAGAAAAGCCTGTGGACAGCTACAGGATAGGGAACAGAATGGGGACATCCTCATTTCAGAGTCATAAATTCAATAAGAAGCAGAAAATTAGAAAGGCACAGGGGAAAACTTCCTCAGAGTGAGACAGAGATTGGTAGAACTGCATCTGTCGTGGCTTTTAAACCCAATCCTGTTGCATTTGGATCACAATCTCAGTTTTTCATATTTTTTTTGCACAAGGGGTCAACACAACAAGGCTTCAAATATGACCGGAGTCACTGACTGCAATTGTATTAAAGTGATACCACAGTGGGGGAATTAATGTATTGAAGTGATGCCACAGTGGAGTAATTCATGTTGATTCATAAAGATTTAGTTCTGAAGGCTTTGGCATCTCTTCTAGATATTCCTAATGCACCCAACATTCCCCTGAAAGAATCCCTGTAGTTCACGTTGCCAGTCAAAGAGGAATTTCAAAAAGGCATTTGGAAGCAGCAGCAGGTGGTGAAGGACAATCCTCTCCATTTTTCCCAAAAAAGAAAGAACTCTCAGTCTTAAAAATATGTGTATTATTTCTTGTTTGAATATATCTTGCTTGAGCTTCCCCTTTGACGTCTTTTCCATGCAGGATCTTTCCAGGGGGTGCATGAGCCCTGCCCAGGGTTGTCCTCTGTGATGGGGAACAGGTTCTGGTGGGTTCTGCCTGAGCCCCCCATGAAGGTGCTTCAGTGACATCCCCTTTTAATGGAGCCCACTTCCAATAGGACAGAAATCAAACCCTTGATTTCCCGTGGAGATACATTTACCTCCTCCAATGGATTTCTGCTTTTTCCCCAAATTCTTTTCACCAGCACCAGTATAACTCATGGGAGCCTGGCATGGATTTACATCCCCTCTGACTGCTGCAGGTGCCTGTGAGGATCATGGAACCCTCTCAGAGCTGCTGCTCCTTTGCTGTGTGGAAAACTAAACGATTCCCATCGGGATAAATTCCAAAGTACCAACCTAAATTTAGCATATATGGCCTCATTCTTGTTTTCCAAACATATCCTCGGATCTGACTGTGCTAAACATTGTCATTCTGAGGGAAGGTTAGCGAGGGATCCAGGCTGCTCTTTACTGTTTCTCTGCTCTCACGATTATTTACCTTCCCATCAATCTTCGTGTCATCTGAAACTTTCACAAGCCAGTCACTCCTGAAGATGATTAATGGCAGCAAGCAGATACCAGCAGAACCCCAGCACTGCACTTCATTAGGATTCCCCTCTGATGGCTCCATTTCAGATCCATTAACTCGCCCGTTTTTAATAGACTTAACCTCTGTTTTATTGCCATTGAATAATCTTCATTTTTAATCGAAATATTCCCAAGGCTGAGCGAAACCACCACACAGAAGTCAGAGGGTGACAGAGCTGCACTTGCTGGTAAAGTTCTCAGGGAAACAAAACCAGGGCTGTTTGTTTGACATGACCTGTTTCGTGGCATCATGTGGAATGACAATCATGTTCCTATCTTCTGTTCTTCCTCCTGAATCTTATATCAGCTTTAATCCCATTAGTTGCCCGGGACTGAGGTCAGGGGAAGTGATTTAGTGGTATCAAAGTTGTGCTGGATGCATTTTAGAGCTCTGACACAACATTAAAGCTCTTCTACTGGGGTGGAATTTCTCTACCACTCGATTTTGTAACAAAATCCAGTGTTCTCCTCAGCTGGCTAAAGGGGTCACCCTCTGTAGATGATATCAGGGCTGTAAATATTTAAATATTTGTATTTATATGTGTTGTTTAACATCCTCAGTAGTTACTAGATGACTCCTAAATACTTCATCCTCATATTTCTTCCGAAAGTAGGAGACAGGAATGTTTATGGAGTAGTTCTCCTTTCCCTGCATCATTAGGAACAACAATGTAACCACTACTGTGAAGTGATGAACCCAGAAACCCACCAGGATTTCTTTTGTAGAAAAATATGTTAATTGCATTTTATTTTCCTCAACTCTTATGAATGGATTAATCCTGAGAATGTTAGTTTTTCTTTTCAGCTTCCTGTACTTCTAAACTCCTTCTACTTTCTCATGCTCATATACCGAATTTTTTTAATTTCACATTTAATATCAAATTTCATTTTATATCTTCCACACAAGGTCCTTTTTTCCCCTGGTTAACAAATCAGCTTTTACCCACTTCTTGAAAAATGCCATTTATCACTTGAATTTTCCATCTAGACATTCTAAATATTTTCTCTTCCCACATCCCTGTGCTAATTTTTCTGTCTCTCAAGGACCTTTGACTATCAAGTGTTGACTCAAAGGAAGGTTTGGACCACCTGATATGATCATATGAGGGTGGGGAGGCCCTGGCACAGGTTGCCCAGAGAAGCTGTGGCTGCTCTTGGATCCCTGGAAGTGTCCAAGGCCAGGTTGGATGGGGCTTGGAGCAACCTGGGCTAGTGGAAGGTGTCCCTGCCCATAGAGCAGATGATCTTTAAGGCCCCTTCCAACCCAAACCATTCTGTGATTGCAACAAAATACTGCTTTAAGATCCCAAATTTTTAGATTTACACCCATCAGTTAAATATTCTTAAAAATCAGCAAGCCCTGACTGCAACTGTGCTCTCTCATCACCTTCTCCAGGTTGGGAGGCTTTTCATGGGATACAGTGGCACTCACACCCTCACCAATTGTAGGATCTGGCTTTCTTGGCTTAGATATACAATCAGGCTGTTGGAAACCTCAATAATGCAGACTTAGGAGCAGTGCCTGGAAGTGAGGTGAAAGACAGGAAACATTAACTCCAAGTTTTCAGCAGGTAACCTGGAGTAGAAAATCCAGCCGAGCAAACTGTCAGGTTTTTGGGCAGCTCATGCGAGGAATGAAAGACAGGATTGCAGCTGACAAACTATTTGTTGTGACTGTTTTTCCAGTTCTGCTTGTAGCTGAAAACAGGAGAAAAAAAAAATAAATTGATTCCCTTAACATTTTCTCAGCTGTGACAATGACTCAGCTGTAGAGTCACAGAGTCACGGGATCGTTGGAAAAGCGCTCTGGGATCATCGAGGCCAACGCTGCTAAAATGTAGGTATGTGGAAATAATTCCATGGCTTATTTTCCTGGTGTTATCATCCTGATGATATTTCCACTGGAGGATTACTGCATGTTGAAGGAGTTGCAATGTCTGACACATCTCACCTCGAGAGGAAGAGCTGAAAAGAGAAGCACTCTGAGGAGGCTGGAGAAGGCTAAAGGGAGACACAGAAACAGGGCTCATATTAAGGAAGGATTGGTGGCTTCTCCATGTTTATCCCATGGAATGATTACCTCAAACTGAAAGGGAGATTTGGGTCACACAAGGAAAATTTTTCTCAGTGTAAAATGAGTTATTCACTGGAGGAGCATCAGGAGCCTTTGAAACCTTGGTAGCTTGGAAGTGGTTCCACCCCAAAAACCACCAGCAGTGGTGAGGAGGGGAGGAGTGGATAAATTAGGTGACCTCTGAAGATGAACCCAAAGTCCCTCTCAGAGCAATTTTCTGTCATTTCATGTTGCACCTTGAAAAGGTTGTTTTTCCAGACTGAAACCTCTGGGAAACCAAAGAGGGAAAAATTATTTCAAGGCTCGGGGACATTTATTGCCAACCACAAAACATGACATGTCATAAAAACTTAGTGAATATATTAAATATGTCATTATATTTATTATAGTAATTAAAGTAACAAAAGCTTAGTAAGTAATGAACACGGAGAGAACTTTGCTTTCAAATATATTTGGTGATAAAGGATTATTTTTGACAGCAGCATTTATCACGGGCTACCTAGAACTGTTATAGCTATTTGTTGTGCTTAATAAACAATGATAAATATATCTTTGTGCAGGAGAGCAGCTTAAATGTGTGTTGTGCAATCTTCTTGAGAAATTGTAGCCAAGACTAATTAAATGATTCTAATTAAAATTGTGTAGATAGAAAGGAAATTAATGGCTTCATTTGTACTATTTGTTTATTCCATTGTCAAGTGTACTGGATATAATTGCTGTGCAAAGAAGAAATCATCAAAATTATTTTTTCCTCCGTTGATTCTCTGTTCCATCAATTTATTGTAGAGGCTTCATTTTCTCTATCTTTAGAGAGAAACAATGCTGGCAAAATGCAAAACCTCAACAAAGTTATTTTCTTGTTTGGAGCTGTTAGATGGAGAATACATTTATTGAACAAAATAAAGGTTAAGCTTCAATTAAGCATTCTAAATATATTTAGTGAGTTATTGAAAAGCCATAATGTCTCAGCCCACGTGGTTCACCCAAAGCCCTGAACAAAAGAAATGATAATAGAAGCAGAAGGAGTGCTCAGATGGTGAGTCCCCAACACGTGACTTACAAAAGAATGTGGTGTTATTCCAACCATCTATTATGTTGGGATCAGATAAAGCAGGAAAAAAAATCTTTATTAATGATATTTTCTTTTTTTTTTTAACTGCAAACAGAGTCTCATGTACAAAAGCAGGAGAACACCTGATTATTTTTCCCAGGGCAAGGTTTATATTTCACTCGTCCTGCTGGGACTCCTCAGATTCGGGGGGACAATAAATCAGATTAATAACCCAGCTCTCCCGTTCTGTTTGGTTCAGCTGGGACCAAGCTGGGTTTTTCCAAGCAGCTTGGAGCAGTGTCACCTCTCCTTCCTCCTTCCCTCCCCACCCACAGGTGACACAGAGGGAGTCGTGGCCACCCTGGAGCCCACTGGTGACACACCATCACCATCCTGCCCTCCTCTGAGCCAGGGAGGGAGGCTCTGCACAGGTTTCCTTTCAGCTAATTGTTAACTCACTTTAATGAATTTAAAGAGAGGCAGAACAGTTTGAGAATTTCATTTCAGCTGAAAGACATGGAAAGGAAAGATTCTGAAATTCATGAGCTTAAAATACGTTTATGTTTGGCTGGACTGTGCCCATGAAATCCCTTTCTTTGACATGTCGACGTTTCCCACAGAAAGCAGATGTTCTTTGTGGAAATTTCTGATTAATCAAAAACACAGTTTCCTTTTTTAAATTAGTTTCAGTCGAGCAATTTTGACAAGTGAACCGTAGCTAAATCCTTTATGCTGAAAATAAAATCCATCTTTATGTTTTTTTGTCTAAATGTGCTTCTGCAATGCCACACACAAACTAACTTTTATAGCCTTGATAAGTGGAAATACGTGGGAAATGAGAGCATATTTGAAAATACTTCCATTAGAGACATTTGTTAGAGCTAGCCAGACTAATGGCTTATTTTCTGCCTAAATCAGAGAGATTAATCTATATCTTTAGAATCAGAACCAAAAGAGCTCTGCTGAAATGTAGAATCTTGAGTAAAACAATTTTCTTAGAGAGCAGGAGACTCAGTGAGTGCTTTTTCTTTCTTTCCACTCCTCTGCAGCTCATAAATGCCAGTGTGCTCCATGAAAACCCTGGCATTCCTTGGGACTGGTGGTGCGGGAATGTGTTATCCTCCCTCCTGGGGGCTGGGATGGTCACCTTTGGAGGTAGAGAGTCACCTGGAGAGCTCCTCAGAGACACTCAAAATAGAGAGTGAAATACTGAGGTAATGGCTGCAACTCTGAGTGTCATGAACTTGTTATGATGAGGTATGAGGTCATTTAATAAATGTGTTTAATAAATGTGTTTAATAAATATATTTAATAAGTGGTCCTTGACTGTGTCCAGGCTGGACATCCCAGAGCCTCTCCTTGCTGCCTGCAGTGGGTTGGGTCCTGTGTGTGGCTCTCCAGGCTGCCACTGGAGAGCAAAAATTCTGGAGGAGAGAACCTGATGTGTACCTAGACACTCCTTAAAGGTTTGTCTTCATGTTTGCTCTGGTTTGGCCCCATGGGCTGGAAGCTCCTTTGGGCTGGAGGGGCTCCCAGGAGATCCTGGTGGGAATTGTTCCCTCCAGCACTGCCCAGAGGGATCACTGCCCATGGACAGCACTGCCTGGTGTGAGCTGGAGGATGAGGAGAGGCTGAGGGAGCTGGGGGGGCTCAGCCTGGAGAAAAGGAGGCTCAGGGGGGACCTTCAGGCTCTGCAACCCCCTGACAGGAGGGGGGAGCTGGGGGGGTCGGGCTCTGCTCCCAGGGAACAAGGGACAGGAGGAGAGGGAACGGCCTCAGGCTGTGCCAGGGGAGGGTCAGGTTGGACATCAGGAGGAATTTCTCATGGAAAGGGTGGTCAGGCCTTGGCAGGGGCTGCCCAGGGAGGTTTGGAGTCCCCAGCCCTGGAGGTGCCCAAGGAAGGTCTGGCCGTGGCACTCAGTGCTCTGGGCTGGGGGACAAGGTGGGGATGGGACACAGGGGGGATCCATGATCTTGGAAGTCTTTTCCAACCTCAGTGATCCTGGGATTCTGTGATAGCAGAGATAGTCAGGAGATCTGCCTTGGACACTCATCCCTGGTCCCCACAAAGCCCTGCAGAGTCTCCCCTTTGCTCCAGCTGCAGCGTGGGTGAGTTGGCTGGAGAATCCTCAGTGTCATGTTGTGTTGGTGCAGTCACTGTGGATCAGTGGCTGTGATGCTGTAAGGATATAAGCAGAGTAAGTTCAGTAAAGACACTATTTTTTATTAGGTCAGCTGATACAGCTGAAAAAAAAGCAGATAAGGTCTTTATTTCCCATGGGATGTAAAATCCCTTTATTTCTTTTGGGATGCGAAAGAGAGCTCTCCTGTTTCCCAACAACATGCTTCCAGAAGTTAGAGGTCCAGGATCTATGTGGGTTGGTAAAATAACTGAAAATTAAATAAAATGCATAACAGATGAGTGTGGAGGTGTGGAACAGCACCTTCACAAAGCCAGACTCACCTTCTCCCTCCCCACGGTGTGATGTTCACATGCTCATAAACCTCCCACGTGTGCCATGCAGGAAACCTCCAGCTGCAAAATGAGCCACACACTTGGTTTGAGTAACTTGGTAAGGTGCCAACAGACCAAAAAACCCCCTGCAAGTCCCAGGAGAAAGGCCTTGGCTTTGTGTTACCAACTCCTGCTCACGTGAGCAGAGAGGTGAAACCGAGTTCTCAAACCTGGAGGTGTTTTCCTATTAATTAAAGTTATTGTGCTAAACAGCTTTTTACTGGTAGAGGGGTGGAAATTACGCCTTGTACATCCAGGAGCTGTTTTCTGCCAGTTGAGAGGAATCATTGCTCAGGAACAACCAGAAGATCTTATTCCTGCTTGTTGGAGTAGCTGTGATGAGCTGCAGTACCGAGAGCACCCAAGTGTTGTGCCTTGAGAAGCAGCACAAAATCATTACTGCAGGATGGACAATCTGCAACAACCAGTTTGCTTTATAAATTTTTTTCCCTCTTAATTGTTTGAAATCTTTCCAAAAATAAAACAGATTTTCTTTTTTTTTTTAAAATTTTTTTTTGTTTGGTTTATTAATCCACTTGCTGCTCGCTGCTCTTCAATGAATATTTCCTGCAAGGCAGCTCGGGTGTCATCCTCTATGAGTATTCCTTTAGGCATTTATTGTTCACCGTTCAATATTGGAAGGGGTTGATTTGACACCTGTGCCAAATGGAGGCCTTCAAGAAGCCACAGACCACTCTTTTCTTGGTGCCAACCATGAAAAACCTCCCCAGTTTGAGATGTGGCTGCAGGGGGCAGCAGATGCTCTGAATACCAAGAATATCCTGTGTTTACTATGAACCCAAAGGCAGCTATTTTGGAGCAAAAAAAGGGCTCCATTTTCTAAACATAGACCTGCACGAGGGCATCCTATAAGAGAAAAAATCCCTGCGGTTTAGGAACCAACTTCTGATGGCACAGAACTGTGGGGCCAATGCACCTTGCTGTGGGATCACCTCCCCCTGACCCCACTGGGAGTTTCTGCCCTATTCACTGCCCTATTTTGAGAAGGGAACAAAGATGATTCAAAAGAAAAACTGGATTTCCTTAAGAACCAATGTTACTTTTCCTAGATCCTTAAAAGCATCAGAGGTAACTTTAGTGTCTCCATGGCTGTAAAAAGAACTGCAGGGATCAGATAAAAGGAGGACACTTGCTTTTAATTGTCCCTTCACCCTCTCCCCACCCTTATTTCACAGCAATATTGCCAAGATAAGTGTTTTTTTCTTTATATGACTTTTTTCTCTGATACTGGATGACAGAAAATAATATATTATAAATACAGTAATCTTTCCACTTTCCTATCGAGCAAGAAAAACATGGAAGGAAGGCAAAAAGTGCCAAAATAGCAGCTTGCTGGCAGGACTCAAATGCAGGTTCATGTGCCAGGTACCACATCCCTGGTTTTGTGCCCCTGTGGGGAAGGGGCACTGGAATAACCAGGGAATACTGCTGTGCAGAAAAGTAGGAAGCTGCCTGAGTATTAAATAAGAGGGAAATCAATGCAGTCCAAAGGTTGCCTCCAAGGAAACAAAAAATATTTATAAATACGTCCCTCTTGCCTCTTTTTTTTTGCTGCAAACTCTGCTGGTTTTGCTAAAGCACCTCCTAGAAGATGGATGTAGCCCCTGTGGGCTGCTGTGGCCAGAGCTCCTCCTTGGCCAGAGGTCATTGCCCCTTCATGTCCTGGCCAAAACACTTTTCTGTGCTCTCCAAACCTGATTTTGATCAATCTGAGCTGATCTGGCTGGAACAGCAGGTGGGAAATGGGTCATTGGACCCCAGGGCTGGTGGGTCAGAGGAGAAGGTGGGTGGTGGGACAGGGAGGAGGGACCATGGAGGAGAACCCACATGCACAGAACATCTCCAGGCATCACACCCAACACAGGAGCAACACCAGGCTGGAGAGGCTCCAGGTTTTCAGGGATAAAGTGGTCCCCACATGCCACTCAACCCCTTTATCTCTCATCCCTTTTCCCTTTAGGCCCCTTCTCTCCAGTTCTGGGGCTGACTGGATGTTCTGAAGTTATTTCAGGCTTCCTGGTTGCCACGTCTGGGTCACAGGAATGGCTGCAAAGTCCATCCACCTGCCCAAGTTCATGGCCAGGGCTTTGCTTCCCTACAGGTTTTCCAGGTGGGAATGAAATGTGATGGAAACCAAGCAACCCCAAGTCAATTTATCTCTATAATTTTATTTTATTTGACTAGAGAACTGCCTAAATACAGATTCAAGGACTCTGAAATCTTTCTTTGTGGCTTGGCTTCAGAGCAAATTTACATTTTATTACATAGATCATTTTTTTTTCCTACATGTTGATGACCACGGACTGTGAAAGTGAGAGAATAATCCTGACAAAACAAATACATAGATCACTAAAGCTGCCTCAGTCCTGCAGTTCAAAACAAGCCCCTGTTCATATGCAGCTCACAGGTAACACAAATTTTCATAGGCATTTTTAATACAGTTGATATATCACCTAATTACATAATTACATGATGCTTTGTAATGGCTCAGTGATTTGGGGGAGATAAAAACTTCCCTGGCAAGCTCTGTGTGATCATAAGCTTTAAAACTCCAGAAGGGATTGCCAGGTTCTATATATGTTTTTGTCAGCTTTTTAATTTGATATTTCCCCGAAATCATTAGACTATAATGGGCTATAAAGCAGGAAACACACTTCTTTTTTTTTTAAATGCAAACATCTAAAATAGATTACCAAAATAAAAGTTAGTTAAATTTGATATAAAAGGCTAAATTCATCTTTTTGTCTGGATAAATAGTTCCAGGACAGTAAAAGTGTTAGGACAAAACTGAGAAAATAAACTAAATGGAACAGTCCATCAGAAATTAAGGGATAATATTGTGGTACAAATTGGCATTTAATCGTTTCAGTGAAGGATAAATGCAATGTAGAATGAGTTGGTTTTGTAAAGGTCATGTCATACCTTGTGACCTTCTTGCTAAACTCTTCAGTTGTGTGAATGACCACCCCAGGCCATTGGCTGGGGAGCCCACAAGTGCCAGCAGAGAAAAATCTGTGCCAGTCAAGGGTGGCCAAGTCTCTTCTGCAATTTGAACTGTCCAATAATGTTGCTTTTTCCATGTCACACTGTCCTGTATCACACCTCGGCTGGTTTACAGCCCTGAAGATGCCTGAAGATGAGCTTCCCCCATCCTGTGAGTGACTCTTAAATGGCACAGAATCAATACTTTTCATAGGATCACAGAATGATGGAGTAGTTTGGGTTGGAATAAAACTTAAAGATTATCTTTAAGGTCATCCCTGCCATGGGCAGGGACACCTTCCACTAGCCCAGGTTGCTCCAAGCCCTGTCCAACCTGGCCTTGGACACTTCCAGGGATCCAGGGGCAGCCACAGCTTCTCTGGGCAACCTGGGCCAGGGCCTCCCCACCCTCCCAGGAAAGGATTCCTTCCCAATATCCCATCTAACCCTGCCCTCTGCTAATTGAACAAACACAGGTTTGTGTTTCATGAGCCCACAAACAGGACTCATTCTCTTGTTGATGTGAGAGCACAGAAATAGGAGGGTGAGGAGCAGCTCCCAGAATGAGTCAGGATTTGGGTCCCTGGGGCTGCAGCCAGCACTGCCCATGGTGTGCTCACCTCACCATCACAGTGTGACAAATAGGTGGGTAGATGTTGAACTGCCTGTGTGGGAGATAGCTGTTATCTGCTTTGACTGATAAGTTAATTAGCACTGAAATTAGTGGGTTAGTTTGGGGTGGGAGAAGAGGAGGGTTCTCATTAAGGGATTGGTGGCATTGAGTTACATACTTTGTTGGATACTTGCCTCCATGAAACCCTGAAATGACCCATTAAATCATGCCTGATCCTAAAGGACTGAA
This sequence comes from Neopelma chrysocephalum, assembly GCF_003984885.1. Taxonomy (NCBI): domain Eukaryota; kingdom Metazoa; phylum Chordata; class Aves; order Passeriformes; family Pipridae; genus Neopelma; species Neopelma chrysocephalum. The sequence continues at coordinate 15,778,319 of NW_020897809.1, read as the reverse complement.
GGTCCCTCTTGCTTCTGAGAGAAGCCAAAATCACCCTGGCTGCCAGCCTGGCAGGTGCCATGCAAAGTCCTTGGTCCCTTCTGTCACCTCTGAGGTGGAGAACGGGCAGAGCTCCAGGAATCAGCTTCCCCATTGCTGTTGTGTGTTTGCCACTTAAACAGAGGTTTTGGGGAGTTCATATGGGATGTTTAACTGAAAATAAGGAAAAAAAAATTGATATACCACTGGGAAATACATTTCCAAATGAACTTGCCACCAGGAGAGTGCAAGGCCTGGCTCCTCAGCAGATATTAAAATATTGCCACTTTTGTGACAAGCCAAGGCAAACCTGTTCAGTGGAGCAGACACAGGCTCGTTAGTGCCTGGGAGCTTGATTTGCTGAGGGATGTGCTGCAGAGCCTTCACCCAGTGCACCCACACCTTCCCCAGCTCAGGAAGCACATCCTGGAGCAAGGGGCTGGATTGGAGGATCCTCTGGCCATGAGGACTCTTCCCATCACAGACACCACAGCCAGGACACACTGAGCCTTGTCTCTCTAGCACTAAACCTGCTAGAGGATTAAAAGTGAGCTCTTGGGAGGAGTTAGGTACTACTTTGTCACCCAGCTGCATTTCTGGGTGTACTACAAACACGAGGCAGCAACTATGATTATTTCTCCTGATATTAAAGTATTTCTGGGTTCATTTAACAGGTCTGTAACAGTGTCTGACAAATTGAGTTGCCTTTTGTGCAGCTGCACCGTCCTCATGTCTCCTCCAGAAAGCTGAATTTTACTGACAAGTGCATGTCACACTTCCATATCTCACATTGATTCTCCATTAATCTGCATTTCCTTTCACACTTTAAAGGGAAGTAATGCAGAGCTACATGGTGTCCTGATTAACACCTGAGTGCAGAAGCATTTGTGGCGTGCTTGATTATTAATAGAACAAGTGGAGTTAATTGCATTGGTCGAATCGTCCCTGCCTCTGATTAATGACTAAGTGCACTCCTCGTGTTTTCAAGATGGAAATAGAAAATCACAGAGATTCATGTACTATCTGAAAGGGATTTTTTTATTTTTTGTGATAAAGACAACTGTTTGGAGAAGGAACATTTGATGTCTTATTATAGGCTGTAAACATATACCATCTAAAATTAAACAATTTTTGTCTTGGCTTTTGTTGCAGCCGGAGCGATGTGTGACTGATGCAGCTCAGTGTGATACAAAGTGCTCTCTGAAAGATTTAATACAGTGCTTCTCCTATGCCTGAATTTAATCAAACTGCATTTTAAACAATGCCTTGCCAGTCATGCAAATCACTGGAAAATGTAGGAATGAAAGTATTCTATGTGAGGCATTTATGCTACAGCAGCCTCTCACAGAGCCTCCCTCCTCGATAGTTCAGTGTATGTTAATACCATCATCTCCCTTTGAATTTTAAAGCTCAGGAAAAAAAAAAGAGGTGGGTAAGTTCCCCACAGCACTGCTGCTATTTTAAATTGTCTTCTTTTGCATTTTCAGCAATTGCCCTCACTATTCAATGGTCTTTGTGCAGCCCTGCCAGAGTTAAGTAGTCGCATTTTGGAAGGTGCAAAGAAATCAAAGCAGCAATAGCAAAAAGCTGAGTAAAGAGCACATCAGCCTGTGATATGGGGCACCAGGGCTATGGAAAAAACACTGGCTGACAAATAACTTGATTCATAATGGGAAATAACTGAATGAAGGAAAATGCAGGCCAAAGCTGAGGCAATTGCGCTGAAGCCACAGAAATACCCAAAAAGGAAAGATGCCATTGACACAGGGCACAAAATCCACATAATTCAGGAGTCAGTGTGCATTGAGAGAAGAAAATACAACTTCAGTGGTGTTTTTGCTGAATTTGATGGAAACATTTCAGCAGATGGACAAGGAACCACAGCCTTGAGCAGCAATATCTACATTTCCAGTGATGATTCTAAGTCTGCTGAGGAGCCATTTTTCGAAATGCTTTGGAATTTTCCCTCCCTTCATCCTCTTCAGCTCATAGCCCTGCACAGCAATTATCCCTCCAGCACTGGAGGTCTTGGCTGCCTGATATCTGCTGGAGAATCCTCTCATCCATCAGCTGCCCATGGTCTCCAAAAACATGCCATAACCTCCTAGAGGCAAGTTCTATTGGGAATATTCTTAATTTCCCACTGCTGAGGAGCTGCTCATTCCTTTGGGAATCCAGCACGACTTTTGGCACAGCTCTGGGCAGGAAGGTACAGAGGAAGGTCCCATGTTTAGGGCACACTGTGGTTCCCCTCCTTGAGGAGGGGTTTGGGCTGGCAGAGGTTTTCTCCTGGTTTAGCAGCCAATGGTTCTCATGATGGCACATGGTGGGATTGTTGGGGTGTCATGTGCAGAGCCAGGAGTTGGAATCCACATCCCTTCCAGCTCAGGATGTTCTATGATTTTATGAAAGTGTTTTCCTCCCTTCTGTATGTTACGTTGCCAGGTGAGTGGGGAGAATAAATCTGTTTTTCTGGCTGGTTCCTGGTTACCTCTGTGCACATTCTTTAAGTGAGAAAACTCATTCCCAGAGGCTGTTGAAGTTCTTATACCAAAACCTTCTCTTGGGCCTATCGAGTGGTCCCAAATATAAATTCCCAGGCACAACAGTGCACAGAAATTGCTGTTTTTCAGACTGAAACCCAAACCTCCCTTTTCTCCCCCAAGCGATGCCCTTTGTGCATTTCTGTGGCTCCTCCACGACTGTGGTGCCTCAGCTGTGTGTGGTGTTCTGGGAGCCACACGACAGAGAAAAAACTCCAAATAAATGTCAAAAGCTCAGCAGAGAGTGACTCAGAGCGGGAGAGTTGGAGGAAGTGGGTGGAGAATTACCAAGTTTCCACACATTTATCAGGCTTAGTCATAATCCTGCTGCTGAGAAGCTAAACCATGACAAAGCCTGGAGGAAAGGTGGGGGTGTGAAGTGGCACTGCAGGTGCCTCAGCAAGCTGAGGAAAACCAGAGCTGGTGGCACCTCTGGAGTGCAGGTGGGAGCAGAACAGGGTTCTGAATGTCTCTGTTGCATTAAGGTTAATCCTGACATGGATCTGCCTAAATTAGGGACAGGGAGACACCAGTGGTTTGGCTTGGGATCACACCAGCAGTGGCTCACTTTGATCTCAGCAGCAGCTGGATGAATGTTGGCTTCCACAAAAATCTAATTCTTATGACAACTGCATTTCACATCGAAGAAAAATTCCATTCTGCCAAAAAACCACCACTTTTGGGATAAATTTCTCAGCATATTGGTTGGTCCTCATTATTTTTTTTATATCCTTGGCTACTTTTTTTCACTGCAAAAGAGATCTACGGGTTTCTGAATGTTTTTTGGTCATTAGTTGTAGAAAGAGCTTGCAGTGGAGACTCAAAGCAGATTTATTTATATTTATGTTTATATTTTTACAGCCCTAGAGCCATAGCTGTGACCTTCCTGCATAGCTCATAGAATGGTTTGGGTTGGAAGGGACTTTTAAGATCATCCAGTTCTAATCCCCTGCCGTGGGCAGGGACACCTTCCACCAGAAGATTCAATCAGAACTAGAACTAGAATTCAACAATTTATCTCATTTTCATCTAACTGATGACAGAATACATCCTGCAATACAAAAAGAACCCGAGAGCCATCAAGTTGCCACAAAAAGCCAGTGAGGTCCAGTTTGCCTTTTCTTGGCCACCCTTGGGCAGGGAGTCACTAATGATCTGTCCCACAATTAACATAGCTAATGAAGAGGCCCAAAGGAGCCTCATTTACCAGCCACCAGTAGCCACCAGTTGGAAATGAATGTCCTGGAGCTGTTTGGTGCCACACCTGACACCCCAGCAGATGGAAGGGAAGCGGGATGGGAGAGGTGCTGGTTCCTGAAGAAGATGCCACGCAGGGATAATAAGGATTTAGAGATGAACCCCCCCTTTTTTGTCAGGTACAGGGGTGTGACTGCCCTGTGCAGATGACACAGATCCACTGCTCTCTCTCCTGCCCACAGTGAAACCCAGAGATGTTCTGGCTTTTCTGCTGATGCTGAAATTTTCATTTCCATCCCTTCAGCAAAGAGGAGAAGGGTGCAGAATACTAATGTAGCTTGTGGAGTCCAGGATCAGGGCATCTCAAATCCTGCAGCTTCCTCTGACGGGTTTTGAGGGCTGAAGGGACTGTTTTGGTTGCTGAGTTTTGCTTTGTGAGCAGCACAGGTTGGCACAACTGCAGCCAGCAGTTCTTTCATCAAGCCAATAAATTCTGTTTGAGCTACAGCATCACAGGACAATTTGGGAAATCAGCCCATGTATCAGTCAGGAATTCCAGATGGAGTTCTGAAGTCTGGGTTACAATGACCTGGATCTTTACATGTCCAACCTCACACTGGCACTGGATCCAGCTGGGGAACAGCCCACACGTGTCTACCTGGGAATGAGTCAGTTTTTAAAGACATTGTGTGGAACAGACTTAATTTGGGGAGAACAAAAGAAGAAGGGAATTGTCGATATTGCTGCTTTTCTCTGAGCTCTCTGCAGGGTTCTGAGAGCTGAGAGAGCCTAATTTCACCACATCCATGCAAAGAGATCAGTGATTAGTGCCATGCCTTCAATTCAGGAAGCCTGCAAAACTCAGAAGAGATGCTCAGAAAGAAAGGGAAGCTTAAGCAGGAAATAAAACTGGTGGGTTCTGGTTTTATGAGGAAGATGTCTCCTTCAGTGTTGGGATCAGACAAAACAAGAGAAGTTTTTTGTAACTCTGGGAAAAGGAGTGTTTGTATCTCTGTTTATGAACCTCTAAGGCTTCTCTTCAATTACCCAAATACATCAGTGAAGGCAGACAAAAAAATCAGTGGCAAATTCAGTCTCCATGAAATGCTTTTTAATTCCTGAGTCTCTCTCCCTGCATTCAAACACAGACAGCTGCAGCTCCGGGCTGAAAGCATTCCCTGCTTTTGAAATTCATGGAAATTGCTGAGAAATTCATGGGAACTGCTCCCTCCTGTGGAGCAGCTGCTGAGCAGGAGCTGTTCCCACCTCCTGGGATTGCAGCCACCACCCGGGGACCTCGGGCCACTGTTGGCATCATCTCTGTGCCATGGCCAAGGTGCCAGGGTGCCATGGGTGGGGATGAAACTCCAGCTGGGAAGGGCCATCATGTCCAGGTGGAGAGCTCAACACAGCAACACCCAACAGCAGGCAGGTGGGAAAGGGAAAAAAAGGTAAATGCCCTTTGCTGTGTGGCAGCAAAATGATTAATTTGCAAGAATTGAGCAAAACTGTTGTTTTTGCCAAATCCAGGTGGGAATGGATGGGGCAACTTCCACCTCTCAGAGCCAGGGGCTGTGCAGACCTCGTAGTGAATTTTAAGGTTGGTTTTGCCTTGTGAAAGGCTGGATATAAATTGCTGTAAAATGAAAATATCAGATTTCACAGCACAGTTTGGTGTCACTGCTCATTGTGGGGAAGTCAGAGGGCTGACACTTCAGGAACAGGTGGATTGGATGTGTCCAAAGGCACAGCCTCACACACTCCCCAGTGGCAGTGTTCTCTTGCCCTCCTATATTGTCCAGTGACTCCCTGTGCCATCTCTGGTTGTGTTCATGGTGCTTTAGGAATCATTAAAATGCCCTGATGAAGGAACAAATCTTAAAACCCAGAGTGTTTCCAGAGCTCTCCCTCAATGAAGGGGTTGCTCAGCGAAGTGGGACCGATCCTGCCGTGGGAGATGCTGCATCACAGCATCCTCCACTTGTTCAGTCCCAGTTTATTCCTGAATTCCCAGTGCAGGATGCTGGGACAGCCACATCCTGCAGTGACTCAGTCCAGGTTCTGTCCCTGCAGCACAGCCCTGGTTCATCTCCTCCCCCCCTGCAGCTCCTGCTGCTGTATCAGCACCCTACAGCTCCTTCCCCTCACATCAGGGAGCATCCTCTGAGCAGTCTGGCCTGTGTTTAGGATTTTATTACATGTTTCCCTGCCTGAGGGAACTGGGAAGCTGCCACTGGCTGAGCAGCCTGGCAGGGAAAGCCACAGTGAGCAGTTCAGCTGCTGGGGAGCCACGAAATACAGATGTGCAAAGGTCACCTTCAACCTCACCAGCCCATCCTGCCTTCACCACGTCTCAGACTGTCCCTGGGACCAGATGAGACCACCTTGGGAGTGTAAATATGTTTCAGAGAGGCTATCAAATATCACTGGACACATGGAAGTTGTCTGATCACATTAAATACATCATTATTAGAGTCAACCTGCTGTTGAGTCTCATCTGAACAGGTTCTTTCCACCTTCTCATGAGCAGCAGATCCTGCTTGAGCAGGTTCAGGTGTAAACTGGGCAAGTGGAAAGGAAAAACAGTGACTTGAAGCAAAGTACTGTGATTTTTAATTCATTTTCCAATTATTCTTTCCACTTCCCCTCCTCTTTCTCTCTCCTCCCTGAGCAGCAGTTAATCAGCACCTTTGAGCATTCATTTCCTCCATTCCAGAAACTCTATGGAAAGGCAGAAGCACACGGGGAGAAAAATAATAAAAAGTAAAATATATGATATTGGCATCCCTGTGCCCAGCAGCATAATTTATAATGTATTCCTGCTCTTGTCAAACACAAAATTCAAATTTAGAAGGATGTGCAAGAGGCAGAATAGATGAGAACTTAATAAAAATATCTTCTCAGAAGCAATGAAGAGACCATCATGTCAATGCCGCACAATCCAATAAAAGAGTCTGGGCAGAGTTAAAAGGCAGCAAAGAGATTTTCTGTGCAGAACATCATGGGGAAAGAAATGAGGGGAAACAAATCTGAGTGTAGAGTCCTGGGTTTGTAGTGGAAACTCTGACAGACCTCTGGGACAGGCTGTGAGAGCAGAGGCAGGATTGGAAAGAAGCTTGAATGCTGACTGGGGAGGATTTCGATGATTTTGAGGCTCATGAAAAGAAGTGGAATGATTTGGGAAAAGCTGCGTGTTCCTGGGAAAAGTCAAGAGTTCCCTCAGTGCTCAAAGTGTCAGACAAATGCCAGGAAGAGGTGTTTTTATCAGTGCTGAAAGGAATCAAGGCTCAGCTCCCAGACTATCAGAAGGAAGAGGTGGGTTCCCTCTTATATCACCTGTGAAGTTTTGAGGTGAAATGGATGAAAAAAACCAGGTGAATGAGGAGGTTTCCTTGATTTGAAATGGAATATTTCTTAAAGTGCTTTTTCTCCCCACTCCTGGAAGATGCATGTCCCTGCTACTCATTTCCCAGAGCTAAAGGAATTGTTTCTCTTTGGGTTTTTGAGTGAAATGATACAAAGCCACAAGCAGAGTCCTTTGGGGTGGTTCATCTGCTCTCCTGAAGGAAGAACGTGGACATTCAGCAATGTCTGCAAAGCAGAGAACAGTCAATGCAAAAGGATATTCCTCATAAAGGTGTCTAAAGCCATTGAATCCCAGGATCACTGAGGCTGGAAAAGCCCTCCCAGCCCATGGAATCCACCCTGTGCCCAATCCCAACCTTGTCCCCCAGCCCAGAGCACTGAGTGCCACGGCCAGTCCTTCCTGGGACACCTCCTGGGATGTGAAATGCTTGAGGATGATGTTCTGGCCAGGAGCTCCTGTAAAAATTACCAGCTTGAAAGGGGAAACTCAAACATTAATTAAGAACAAAATGTAGGTGGTCAAATATATAAATTTGCTAAAGAAATAACTCCCCTGAGGATTGGAAAGCAGCTGGTTGACCTCATTATTAAAAAAATAAATAAATAAAAACCAAGGTGTATGCTAAAAAAAAAAAAATCAGAAAACTTAACATCATTTTATAGAGAAACATTGCCAAAAGTTATTTGAAGATCACAGAGGAAAAAAAAATAAAAGAGCAGAGGGAAGTCTACAGAATTAAATACAGTCAACAAGATTTCAGCAAAGAAAGGTCAGGCTTCAGTAGGTTTTGCAAATTCTTCAAAAGCATGAATTGCCCTGGGGGTTGCAAGGACCAAATGTTCAGGTTTTCATAAAGACATTACCAAAGGCTCATCCTGGGAGTTTGTGTCTAAAGTGTGAAACCAAAGTCAGAAGGATTTGAAGCAGATGCCATTTTACAGGGCTCTGCTCTTAACTGGGGGGAGAAGCAGCGAGTGCCTTCAGCAGAGTGACAAATGGCCAGGGACAGCCAGGAGGAGCTGAGCCCTCCAAAATCCAAACAGATACAGCAGCAAGCAAATATCTGAGCTGCTTGTATGATGTGTTGTTCTAGACCTCAAAAAAAACAGTGAATTCCATTTTAAATGCATTTGATTTGCCATAAATTTGGGACACCTGTGGATTCTGATGGGTCAGAACGTGCACAGTGCTCATATTTATCATATATGACCTCAGAGCTGGATGGAAACAACAGTGATTTAATTATGTTCTTTTTTGTACTGGATTGTGGCAAACCCAAATTCTAATTAAATAATGGCCTGGAATCAAGTTGAGATCATGTCAAGCCCATGGTCATCTGGAATTTTAAGTTTTCTTTACTTGTCTGGTCTTTACAAATTTCGAATTGCAAAGGCAATTTCAGATTAAAATTCAAGTTGAAAAATGAAACATTTTACTCAGAGTGTGGAGTGGGATGTTTCAAAACCAATTTTTTTTCTGGAACAGGGAGGTTTTTCCACGCTTGGTTGTTTTTTTTTTTATTATTATTATTTTTTTTTTATGTCCCACGCAGGTTTTTGATGAATTGGTACTTCTATTTTTGAAAAAAAAGTGTTGGCGAGTTCTCAATCTGTTCCATACCAAAAATGCTGAAAGCCTCAGGATGTGGCTGGCAGTCCTGGATGTGTTATTAGATCCCGAGATTTCTGACATATGTGAAAATCCTCGGTGGAGAGGAGAACATTTGATCAACTGCAGAAAGAATGAACCCAACAGAAAGCAGAACAGTGGATGCTCAGCTCTGGGATGGAAACAGGTCCCTCACCAAGGAATTCAGGGAATTCAGGGAATGATGATGTGCCTGGCACAGGGGTGAATTGCTGTAAGGGACAGCAAAATGCCTTCTGAATGCAAAACTGTGCTTTTAAATACTGAAATTCCCACAATAAGAGACAATTTCAGATGATGCTGCTGCTGCTCCTTGAGCAAGGACTAAAGAATGTTTATCATAGTGCAACAGACCCTTGAAAAAAACATTCTTATTCATGTTTCAAATATTTCCAGTACTAGTATTTTTCTTGGTATAGAGAATTGCAGAAAATATTTTGAAAATCATTTTCGAGGCACTCTCACAGTTTGGGAAGCATCAGTTCCAAAGATCCCAGTGGGTGACCTCTTAGCCTGTTTTTTTCTTGAGAAATAAAATAAAGTCAAGCTTGGACAAAATAAAACTTGCCAGAGAAGTCTCTGGGAAGCAGGAACTGGTCAGAAATGCACGTGGATAAATCCAGTGGAACAGTCCAAGAATACTTTTGCCTCCTTATTGACCTGAGCTCCTCTGTGCCCAGCTCAGGCTTCGTGCTTTTCCCTTTTTGATGGATACAACCACAAGGAAGCAGAGTAGAACTTATTTTTGGAGCTCAAATTTAAGCCCTTGAATATAAATGGGTGTGTTGTGTCCCATCTGCTTCAAGGAAAACTGGGAATGTCTGGGCAGACAGCGCAGATGGAAGGATGCAGCTTTTGCTGTTGGATGCTGAGCTCCTTTTCATCCATGGCAGGAGGAAATCTAAGGAATGGGAAGCCAGGAGGAATGGGGATGCCCACAGCCCTTGGTTTCTGAGGGCTCATAAGATACTAAATGATCTGCAAAGCACTGGCAGTTTTTCCCAGGCTGCCAAGCTCATCCCAGGGTGCAGGGCAGGATTTCCTGGTGACATTGGGCACCCAGCAGATGTTACACACAGGCCTTTAGGGCTCCAGCCAGATCCTCTGGGCTTTTTTTGCTGTTCTGGCCCTGCTTGTTGGAGCTCAAAAACTCACTTGGGTATGAAGCCAAACACCCACCTCTGGTTGGTCTGGGGGGCTCAGTGAATGCCACAGCCCTGACCCCTATGGATTCTTCCTTCTCCATGAGAATTCCAACCCCACAGCCCATCGCTAAGGGCTTTTTATGCCTGTGGGACAGCTGTTGGCAACTGTTGGCTGTCTCTGGGTGGCACACACATGTCCAGGGGACAAGGCAGCAGCAGAGCAGCTCCCTCACCAGGGTCTGGCTCCATCACCAGTATCCGGCTCCACACAGGATACATGGGATCATCACCTGGGCTGTGCTCTCCCAGTGCTCCATCCCAGCTGGACAGAGCAGAAATCATTGTAGAAAACACATTTCTACTTCCAATCCTCCTGCAGACACAGAGTTTTGTTCTCTCCAGGAGACCCACAGACCCTTCTTTCCCCACCTCCGTCCCTCCCGCTCAGCCGGCGCAGGCGCTTTCTCCGTGTTGTCCTAGAGATGACTGGGAGCAGATGGAGGAGGGCATGGAGTCGCCCTCATTTTCCATCTGGCACCATCTACTTTTAGCTCCACCACTCCCTGGAAGGGTTTGGAGCCTCCTGGCTGGCTCTGGCTGCTCCAGCACGGCCGTACCCCCGGTGCCTCACGCGCCTCACGCTGCACGACTCCCAAATTCCCGGGTTTTCTTGGATATTTTGTGTTAAAATAAAAGCACAGGGTGGATTGGAGGCTGCTGCACACGCTGTATTTATGCAGCACATAAAAAATTATAGGAATTCTTGCTAGTTTTCTAAAATATCTTTGAATATATGTGACTGTGGTGCAATGGAACCCAAAATCTTCTCAAGGGGAGATCCTTGAAAGGCCCTTTTTTTTTGTCTGTCACAAATGCAGACCTACTGTGTTAGAGCAAGAAGCAAATACAGACAATACAGACACTTGGATTTCTGGATAGATATTTACAAATATCCTCATCAAGTCAAAATTTACAATATCATGGTGGGATCTACAACCTGCATTTACTAAACCAGGGTAGTCTTGAAATGCCTCCTTTTATTTCACTGTTGTAACCCAGTGAAACATTTATTTATGCTGGTGGGAGTGCATTCATTTGAACAGACTCTCAATGACTACACATGCCAAATTATTGTTTATTTACTCCTTTGTAACTGATGTACTCATTTATAAACTCATTTGGAAAAAAAAATCTATATATTTCTTTTGGGTTTTGCCAGCTGAGGATTGATCCTTATTTAGGGCTAATAATGATAAACACATACAAGCTTATTTTTCATGTATTTTTTCATGGAAACCTAGACCATGAGAAGAATGAGCATAAGAGAACATGAGAGAGAACAAAGCAGGAACAATCCCAGTGATACTTAATTCTGAAGTTATGTACAATTTAGGACCTTGGGAGGGAGGAACAAAGCATCCTGGGAACATAAAAACATGTAAAAACCATTTGAAATTACCTCAGCAGCACCAAAAAGCTCGAGTTGTAACTGTTGGGTTGTTTATGAACAGGACTGTGACTCTTGTCACTGTTGTCATCAATTATTTGAGGTTAGGAACAGGTTTAAAATCCCACTTTTTAAATTGGGATTAACATGGTATTTGACACATGTGGCGCCTGCATAGTATTTATATACACAACTAATGTTATATATACAACTAATATTATATATGCAGCTAATTAACAGGCACAATTCTTCAAAGAAATGCATGGAAGGACTGAAACCTCGTTCTGCTTGGATGAAAGTGGAGAAAATCACACACTGAGGGTCTTTTCCCACTGTAATAATTGCTCCAGGTGTAGACAATACACAAAAAGCCAGATATTTATGAAGGCTCGACCCAAAGTTTGATTTGTATTTAAGCATCCTCCTCAAAAACCAGCTTTCTTACAAAATTTCAGTTCAGGATCCATTTTCAGGTGGAACTATTAATATTGTTTCCTTTCTTCTTTCCTTCCTTCCTTCCTTCCTTCCTTCCTTCCTTCCTTCCTTCTTTCCTTCCTTCCTTCCTTCCTTTCTTCCTTCTTTCCTTCCTTCCTTCCTTCCTTCCTTCCTTATCTCTGAATATCAAAATAATTTCAGTCTGGGTATCATTAATAGACTTTAAACTGGAGTTTAAGTTAGATTCCTAAATTAGATTAACTGGAGTTTAGCTTAGATTCTTTTTAAGTATCACTGTTCTCATTTAAAAAAATAGTAAAAGAAAAAAAAAGAAGAAAAAAAGGAAATAAAAAAATTTAAAAGCCAGTTTGTTTTGATCTCTCCCAACCTGAGAGCACCCAGTGCATGTGCACAGATTGAAGTGGCCATTTTCAGGCTTTCACATTTTCCATCATTTCATAAAGACCACGATTCATTCCCGTCCCTGATGCACGTATTTGTCACTCAGTCTTTCCTGCTACAAAAACAGGGGAAGCAGCATCTCGAGCTGGGCAGTGGCAGCACAAAGAATCCACGAATTCTGCCCAAGGGAGGCTCCTCCTCCTGTTCCAGGGTGACCCTTTGGCCACTTTGTCACCTCCACAGTCTCAGGAGTTTCACACGGACGTGGTCGTGCAGAAAACGTTCCCTGCACATTCCCCAGCTCAGCCACCTTTTGTCAGCCCTGATAAACCCTCTCTTTTCTCCAGGCTCGTGTTTAATTTAGAAACAATGTGTGAGGCTGAAAGAAGGAGAAGGGGAAAAAAATAAAGGCAAACAGGTTTTTGACTTCGAGAACGTCGATGTGTGAAATTGGGCTCTTGGATAAAATAGGACGTAAAATTTAAAAGCTTCAAAAAGATGAGTGGTGTTTTAGTCATTTAGTCCAAACAGAGCCACCAGAGGTAGGTGGGGTAGAAAATATTCCTCTATGTTTGATAAAGCAAAAAGGATAACAACTGTTTTTCAGCAGGACTCTTTCCCCCCATTAAAATATTAGTTCAGTTTTAATGTCATGAATTACAAAATGTGGATTCTTTATCCTAATGACTGCTAAGATTGCAGATTTCAGTGGCACTTCCAGAGCAATTCCAATTTTTAATCTAATATCTCTTTCTTAGTCTGAGTTCAAGAGAGCACTGAAAATTGGAAAACAACAGGCTGAACATTTAAAACTGATGATGTTGGATCTCATTAACCACACATCTGTCTGTGACACCTCTCCAAAATGTTTTTATTAAGAGGAAAAACGCAATTTGAAAATAAGTCTTCATCCTTGGGTTTTAAATCTGATCATTCACAATTTCTTACAACTGGGTTTCTTACCCTTAAAAATCCTTTCTGAAGATTAAACAGTTCAGGTTTCTCATGACATGGGGGAGCAAACATCAAAATTTCATGTTCAGGATTATAGGGAACCTGATTAAAGACTCTATTTCCTGTTTTGTTTGGTACAACTGGGACACCCTGGATATAACACGTAACCCATCCTGAAATATTCCAGGAGAATTTTCACTCCATGAGTGGAAAGAACTCCAGGAAGAAACAGCCTAAAACAGATTCCTAACACAGTGAAGCCAATTAGATCCTTTCCCTGCAGATCCCTGAGTTTTTGTCCAGCATCTGGTTCTCATCTCTAGAACTTTCCCTCAGCCATTGATGATGGAGTTTGGTCAGATATCTTTTGAGATCTGGAAGGTTTACACCCATTTTCCTTTTCCTTATGTTCAAGATGTGTGAGAAACGTCACAGAGATCCAAGGGCTCCTCAAAGTGTCTTGATTTTTGTGACAAATCCCTCAGTTGTTTCATAGAGTTGGTGAATGATGGTTAATGATGAGTGAGTGATGGTTGAATTAATTTAATTTTAAAGGTTGAAAGCCTGAGGTTTTTTTAATAAGAACAATACACCTTTCAAAGAGCCAGTTTAACAGAATTAGGCCTGCAGGTTTCACAGCAGAAAATTCAGGAGGGGTGGGTTTGTTCAGCCCAGAGAAGAGAAGCTTTGAGGTGACCTAATTACAGCCTTCCAGTACCTGAAGGGAGCCTGCAAGAAAGATGGAGAGGGACTATTTATAAGGGTGTGGAGGGGCAGGACAAGGGGAATGGTTTCAAACTGACAGAGAGTAGAGTTGGACTGGATATTAGAAAGGAATTCTTCTCTGTGAGGGTGGTGAGGCTCTGGCACAGGTTGCCCAGAGAAGCTGTGGCTGCCCTATCCCTGGGGCAATAAACATGTATAAATACAGTTAACACACTGAATAAATATATATTGTCTCTACATGGACTCCCTTTGATATCCAAGGGGTGCAGTCAGCTACTAAAGGAGTATTAGTGCAAATAATACAAGTATTATTATTAGGGCAAGTAATTATAAGGGCGGGGGGGATGGCTTCAAACTAAGGAAGGGGCAATTAAAGTAGACATTAGGAAGAAATCCTTCCCTGTGAGGGTGGGGAGGCCCTGGCACAGGTTGCCCAGAGAAGCTGTGGCTGCCCCATCCCTGGAAGTGTCCAAGGCCAGGTTGGATGGGGCTTGGAGCAACCTGGGCTAGTGGAAGGTGTCCCTGCCCATGACAGGGGGTGGGATGGATGATCTTTAAGGTCCCTTCCAACCCAAACCATTCTACCATTCTATAATTCTATGCTGATGAAACCCAAGTTGGCACATCCAGAGTGGGAACACCCCCAGCACTTCAGGACAGCCTGGGGCAGGGCTGTACATGAATGCCCACTGGAGAATCCAGGATGAAGACAAATAATCCTGAAGGCTGGAGCAAATGGTGCCAGATGATGAGTGCTGGATGTCCTGGGAAGTGAAGAGGAACTGAGCTCTGTGAGATGATGGTTTCTAATGCACATCAGCGACGTGACGAGGCCGTGGTTGGGTGGGGGGCAGATGAAGAAGGATGGCTCCAGGGACCTGCTGCTGGCTGGGAGTGAGGAGATCCAGCCTGAGCAGTGTCAGGGAACTGCTGCTTAGTGCAGATTTGGGGAATGAAGATGAACAATGTCAGAGGAAAACTGCGAAGGAAATGTAAGTCAAACAAAGATATATAACAGCAAAGGATTATTACAGAGACTATATAGGGAATGAAGACAAATAAAGTCAGTCACTTGCTGAGCAGATATTAGACAAACAAAACTGAATATAGTGAGATAAGAAAGATCTACAGCACAAACAATGTCTACAAAAGATTCCTTTAAATTAGTTAAAGAAAAGAACAACTGGTCTCTCCCTGCAAACAGATCTTTCTTTCCTTTCCCTCCTTTTTCCTACACAGATTTCCATTTCACTCCTAAATCTACTAGTTTTTACAATTTTCCTCCTCACTCGCTCAATTGCCCTCAGATATTTACATATTGTAATATTTGGCCAAGAAAAGACCCATAATTTGGGACTAGTTCCTTTTGCTTCTATAGTAGCATCACTGTAAAAGTCATGATGCAACAAAACCAGAATGATGTGACTGAGAATGAGATTTGGCACAACTTGCTTTGGACAGAAGTAATGGAACAACAGAAAATACAGAAGGAACAAGAAATGCCAAATAATTATATCAGCTGAGAGGAAAAAAGAGAGAAACTAATTACTCTAATTACAGAAGACTCCAAAAGAACAAACTGGAATCACATCTAGATTCATCTGTCCCACACATACAACATTTTCTCTTGAGTTTACAGTCAATAAGAAATATTAGGTCCCAGGTTTGAGGGTTTAGAACTGGGTTTGAATGAATTTAGGCCAAACAGCCCAGGTAGGGGAGACAGAACACACGGTTCTACTGTGTGTTTTAAATTAAAATGAGCCCAGAAATAGCTGGATTAATCATGGCTGGGCCAGGGTTTGTCAACAACACAAGGTCAGCACAGGAAATGGTTCAATTATATATAATCATCTGCTGTATATTGCCCTCTGAAGTGCTGCAGCCCAAAAGAGCACTATAAATGACATACAAACCAAGTGAGGGTTCTCACTGGCTGCCCAAACAAGTGGCTTTTGGTTCTCCATGGTAATTTTGGTTATCTGTTATTAAGGAAGAGCTCTCAGTTATGTGCTGGGCCAAGTGCAAGGCTTCATTTAGAGCCCTGGGGACAGAAGAGCTTATTAGCAGCATCTAATCTGACTTTTCCTTGAACAAGGGCAAACACTTCCCCCTGAAGAGGGAACTCACTTATCCCAGTTTAGATCATCCTCATCCTCGTGTTTCATTCTGGTTTTAAGCCATGAGTGTTTGGGGGAGGAAGCTGGGAAGCAGCAAGGAGGGGCCATGAGGGGGGAATATTGGGAAGGAAGGATAATTGAATGTGGGATCCAGGTGAGGTCAAAACTAGAGGAGCCAACTGTTACCTTAATAATACAAACTTGTTGAGATAGTCAATAGGAGCTCCAGAGCTTTCCTTGCAACTGGACCTCCGAGTTCTTTGGAAAAGATCAAGTGCTGTCCCTCAGAACAGAAGCCAATTAGTATGAAAGAATAAAGATTTTGGAGTGCAGGGAAATTAAATGCAAAGTTTTTCTTCTCTATTCATTCCTAATTATGTTTTCTTATAAATGATTTCAATGAAATTTTACATCACAAATTCTGGGACTCTCTGGGTTGAAATGAACTTCCCAAATTCTCTTCCCAATGAAACATAAAGAGTTCAGATGTGTCCTCTGCACTATCAGATTTTTAAGATTACTCAAAAACCCGATATATCCACACCTCCAAAGACAAGAGAGAGGCAAAGCTTTAATCGTGGCCCAATTAAAAGGAACCATCCTCTAGACAAGGCTGACTTTGAGTTTCTCATTGTACCACTTATCTCTTGAGGGCTTTCCCCTTTCTTCCTCAGCACAGCTGAAGTCTGTGCAGGGTGAACTTTTGAACCTCTGTTTCATAAAAAAATAAAAAAGCTGAGGATATTCTCAGCTTCGCTACGGGGAAGACAAGATATTTGTCTCAGTGCAACATGACCTACCCAGAGTGAGACTTTGCAACGTTTCTGCCCTGAACAAAGCACAGAAGGCAAAAGAAAGTGGGACAGATTCACTCAGTGTGTGAATGAGATGGATGAAAACTGATTAACATGAAAATGCCTTTTTGCATTTGCTTTCAATATATAGGAATGAAAAAGAGTTTGCAATTGGACCTCCAAAGGTGAGTCTGACCATTTTCTCATCTTCCTGCACTGCAGAATTGTAAAAAACAACACAGAACTCAGCTCCCCAAACCCAATGGTCCAAAATTTGAGCTTCAGTGAACTTGGTTGTTTTTTTTTTCAAAAAAAGCTTCGCTGTGCAAATATAAGAAATAATTCTGTGTATATGTGACACCAGAGGGACCTGCTGCAACCAAACTTGCAACCACCAACTTTGAGAGAGAAACCAATGTTCCTACAAAATGCTTACAGCTGCAAGGAGGAAGCTGTTACACTCACTCAGTGCAGCTCTTATCACCTATATACAAGATTATCATGAGACTAAAACCCAGAGGACTGTGGCTGTTATTATGGAAAGGAGAAAGGCACCTGTTGCACAAAGAGAATGGCTGCATTCAAACAGAGCTGAGCATCAGTTGTGAGCAGACAAGCCTTTGTTGTTTGGTCTTATAGAACACTCTCTAGCTAAGTGGTAAATTAAATAGTCACCACAGCAAGAAACCACCAGGAAACATAATTATATTTATTCAGGCAAATATGTCATGCCCACACTACTTTTTCTCTACTGTTGCTGCTGAAAAAGCATCGATGAGATGGTGTGAGGGCCCAACAGTTACTGAACAGCACTTCAAGACATATTTAATAAAATACATAAAAATAGATGGGAGCACACAACAGCTTTGCAGATTTTTAGGTCCAAAGATTCTTGATGAAATACTGTGGCTCACTGCTCCTCAAGGGTGATTTTTATGTGAGATCAGATAAAAGCTGCTCGCTGCAAATAAAGCTTTTGATAGGCACGGTATTGAAACGTTTGGCTTTCCAATCTTTAAAAGAATATTGTCCCTGCATAAAGAGAAATCATAAAACCACCTCTCTCCGTGATGATTCCCTTAGAAATATTTTGCTTTTAATTCTCCCAAACTCTCCCCTCACTGCCCATCAAACTCCAGTGCAGTGCTTTGTTGGCAGTGTTGTGCACGCCTTGATTCCCACACTCGGGATGAGTTTCTGTGCTCACCCAGCAAAGGAATGAATGATTTGCTGATATTAATTAAAGCTGACTGAAGGTACAAACAGCATCTGCCCGAGGTAGACTGCAGGGGTACATTTTTTCTACCAGTTTGAAGAGAATGGCCTAAGTAACTCATCAATAGGTTCTTTTAAAATGACCTTTTAAGACTGAATTTTAGCCCAAAGCCTTTTTCTTTGCATCATGAGAAGCTCAAAGAGCAATGCTAAAGGACTGGGGAGCTGCTGCACAGAGTTCTTTGATATTTGCTCACCTTCCCTCCAAATCTCTCTTTACTTGAGGTTTACTTTCAGTCAGGACTCAGATTAGTCTCAGGGAGCAGCTCCTCAGATCCACAATATATTTGTCTCAGCAGGATTCAGGGTTGGTTCTCTGCTCCAGAGGCTAAAAATGACCAAATGACTTCATTTTCTAGCTTGGGTGTCCATAGCTATGGACCTGGACCTCTCCTCCCACAAATAAATGCCTGGATGAGACTCTTCAAGACTGTTTGTCCATCACAAACATGAAAGAGATTTTAGTGGGTGTCAAATCAAATTGACACTTCCCCAAAAGTCTTCAGATATTAAGTCTACGTATTAATTACAGATAAAGAGGAAATCCTACACTACAAAACTGCAGCTATAGAGTTTCATACAAGTTTCTTTTGCAAGCAATGTTAATTTTCCTTCAAAACACTGCTGGGGAAATTTTCCTAATGATGCGTATCCAAGATAACTGATTATTCCTAATGGAGTTTTTATTTTCCCGAGTAGAAGTTCACAGACAGTTTTCCAGTCAGTGCCCCTGATTCCAAATGTTTCTCTCAAGGACTTCAGGTCTGTTAAGTTCCATTTCATTTTCAGTTGGGAATATCCTGGTCCATCTACTATCAAAGGAGAACTGACTGCTCTGTTCCTGCACTTGCAGAAGAGGGAGAAGATTTTATTTCTTTCTATCCTATACATCCTAAAAAGATTACATTAATATGTCCCAAAGGAAAAAGAGGATAAAGAGAATTTGTAGCCATTCTTGCCCTCCACTCGTTAGCTGGGGAACCTGATTAATAGATTATGAGACAGCCTCATTGGAATATTTTCATTCAAACTGGTTGAATTTAGAATTGATTTATTTTCTTGTACTGTACAGGAGGTTTTCTTCCCAGCAGACCTGTCACTGAGGATGTTTGATGAAAATCTCTCCCTGTCTTGTCCGTGTTCTAATCCCTTTGTTTGCAGGCTGGGCTGTGATGGCACTTCCCTCTTCACACCATTGTTATTTGCCTTGTGCTTCATTGTTTACTCATTGTTTACTTCTGCTTCATGTTTCTTACCAAGTCCTTCAGAGGTTTTCATGAGTTGACAAGAAGACCTTGAGAATTCGCTTTTGTCAGTTTAGACTTAATTTTGAGTTATTGTTTAACTTCTCCGTGGCTCCTGTACTTTTATTCTGCAGGTGGAACAAACAGAGTTGTCCTTGTCTTCCTCTCTTTATTTGAGATTTAACTGCTGGTAAGTCAACTGGCACGAAAATGACTCTGTGCCATGTGCTGAGGTTTAAATGAACCAATGAATGCAAAATGCCCCAGATTATCAGAAAACAGGAAATGAAATTTGAAATGATTTTATTTGGAAAGACATCCAGAGGTCAAGGATATTCTGAGTTTTGAAGGGCTGAACGCGGGAGGGTTTTTTTTTTTCTGTTTGTTTTTTTCTAATTCAAGATTAAATTCAACTTAACTGTTGTGATTCAGTGCAATATGAAAAGGAGAAGAGCAGAGAAACCCGTTCCTGTTGCTTTGCCCAGCCCTGGTGGGATGAGCAGGCTCAGTTCAGCACCATCCAGGTCTCTTTGAAGGGTGTGCAATCCTTGTGACAGCCCTGCTCCTCCCTGCTGAGATGCAAATCAAAAGCTGGTGGCCAAGAAAAACCCGGGGAGTGGTTCTGCCTCTGCTCCTCGGGGTCTCAGGGCAATATTGTGAGCGAAACATCCTTGGCATGTCTTTGTTGGGAGTGCAGGAGGCTGGAGGGTGAGAGGAGCTGCTGTCAGCTTTCTGTGCTCAGTGTGGATGATCCACACCTTGCCAGGTTGGGTCACCTGCTCTGTCAGGTGTGGAGGTCACTGGTGTCCTCTCTTCAGCTCTGCTGAATGCTGGGGAAAGACAGACACCCTCAGGTACTCAGCTTTTCTAAAAGGAAGGGTTGCCAAACAGTCTTGAAAGATGTTTAGGGGTTGTTTCAAAGCTGAGTTAACTCTGTGCAAGAGCAACAAGGGAACCAGGAGCTGGTGCCAACGGTTGTGGTTTTGGAGAACACTTAACAAAATAGACTTGAAACGTGACTTTGGATGCTAAAAAACAGAGGAAGTGATTTATTACATGGGCAGACATGACAGGAGAAGGGGGAAGGGTTTTAAACTAAAAAAGGAGAGATTTAGGCTACATGTTAGGAAGGAATCCTTCCCTGGGAGGGTGGTGAGGCTCTAGCATAGGTTGCCCAGAGAAGCTGTGGCTGCCCCATCCCTGGAAGTGTCCCAGGCCAGGTTGGACAGGGCTTGGAGCAACCTGGGCTAGTGGAAGGTGTCCCTGCCCATGGCAGGGGGTGGCACTGGATGGGATTTGAGGTCCCTTCCAACCCAAACCAGTCTGGGATTCTCTGATCCCACAGTTTGGGTCTGGATGATCTTTAAGGTCCCTTCCAACCTGAACCATTCTGTGATTCTCTGATAACTTGTCCAGAGTAGTTATCACATAAATACCACCCTTAGGAAGGCAAAGAGGTGCCAAGTGTTGGGTTGACACCTAAAGAACTGCCCTTCCACAATCCCTGGATCCACTTGAGGCACTGGAGTGTCTCCCTGTCTCCAGGACACCCTGACTTTGGAAGACTTGACAGCACCATTAAGCAGCTGTGCAGCTTCAACCCAAACACAGAAACTCGGGCTGAAACAGTGGAATTAAGTGAAGAGAATACAAATTAGCCACCAGATTTATTTCTCACACTGACACAATAAACAAATATTGATGGTTTCCCGTGGTGCAATACATCCTTATTCACTGCTTCACAACTCACTTGGAGCTTCATCATTTTCCCTTCGCTGCTTCTAAATGGCTGATTTATCCCGTACTTCTGGAAATATTAGTCTGTTTACAGTCTGCAGATAGCAAACAGATTGTGCATCATTGAAGTAACAACGTGGAGACTTGCCATGGTTGATTGTTGTGCTATTCACCTTTATTTTCTTCTTTTTTTTTGAGCAGCAGAGTTTTAAAGATGAGAAGCAGACTGCATCAGCTTTGTCATGAGCAGGAACATTGTGATTGTGGATCTTTGTGATGACTCTGGAATAACTTCAGCGCCACAGAATGGCTCCTGCCTTCAGAAAAATAGGATTTTATAGGTGCCTGGCTCAGAAGAAGAGCCAGGTTTGCAAACCCCACAAAGAATGATGAGCCCCAAGCTGTGAAGTGTGAACTCACAGTGTAAAACTGAGCCTCAGGTTTGAAATGAACGGAATCATGGAATTATCACAGGGTCACAGAGTGGTTTGGGTTGGAAGGGACCTTAAGGATCATTTCATTCCACCCCCTGCCATGGGCAGGGACACCTTCCACTAGCCCAGGTTGCTCCAACCTGGCCTTGAACACTTCCAGGGATGGGGCAGCCACAGCTTCTCTGGGCAACCTGTGCCAGGGCCTCCCCACCCTCACAGGGAGGAATTTCTTCCCAAAATCCCATCTAACCCTGCTCCCTGTGATGGTGAAGCCACTGCCCCTTGTCCTGTCAGTCCAGGTCCAATCAAAACATGGTGAAGTCCAAACACTCCTCACACTTGGTGTGTTCACAATTCAGATGAAAATAGACACTTTCTCCTGTTTTGAGTAGACCCCCAAACCCTCCCTTCACTTCCCAGAGATAAATACAGATCATCCCTGCAGGAATGCTGACTGAGACATTCATGGATGATAAACATTATTTCCAGCTCTTTTTTTTCCCACCTCAGAATGAGAAATACCCTCATGCATTAAGCATTTACTACTTCTTTTTCATAATGAAATTCCCCAAATATTGAGAAATTCTTGGCAGAATTCGTAGATGGAATCTTTGTGCATCTATAAATGGACTGAGTTTCACTATGAACTTTCCCAAAGCCTTCATGGGATTGAAGTGGCAGAGTGGTTTTAGTCCAGCTCCGGACCTCCACAATCTCACTCAAAACATTCCCAGTTAAGACCCATAATGATATAATTAATTTGAAGGTTTTATACTAATCCTGAGGTTAAAAAAAAAAAAATCTCTCCTGTGATATAGTTTGATTGAAATTTAAATAAATAAAATGCAAGCCTGCTGTAAGGTTTCTGTGCAGAGAGAACAGTGCTCAGATAGCACAAGTGTAATAGGTTTTGATTGAAGTTATTTGACAGATTTTATTCCACTGTTTTCACCTTATTATGTAGAATTGCCTCCAGATTTCTGATTTAATTTCTTGACATTAACACAGAATATAAATTAGAAGTCACTTTATAAAGTGAGTTCTGCTGAGATTTGAGAGTTTGGAATCAAACTCCACATAGATCAAAATACTCACAGTTTTCTCTGTGACACTTGAGTTTTACTAAATTACTTAAATGCCTAAAAAGTTTCTTCCACACTTCCAAAACTTCAGACATGAAACTGTGCCTAATTATGTTATTTTGTGCTGTATTCTAATATTGTCTTTCGAGTCATTCTATGTCAGATGTGAAATGAATCAAAGGCTGCCAAAAGGTTTAATTTGCTTTTGGAGCATTTTTGGAAGCAATATGTTAGAAAGTGTAATCCACAGTTTGTTTTAAATGAGGGGAAAAAACAGATATATCAACGGAAAGTAAAACTGTTTTACCTCGATTATTGATCTCAGAAAGAGGAACATTTTAATTAAATCTTCCATTTGCAATGTAATGGTCCAGTTTTGCATGAGCAGGGGTTGGGATGAGATGAGGGATGTCTGTAGAGATGTGGAGCAAATCACTCTGCTCACAAATGTGGGCTGAGGAAGAAAAGGGCCCCTCGTGGCAAAGGCTGGAAGACACTGTTTCCTTAACACCTGCTTGGAGGTTTTTTGGGATTTTCTGCCTTGCTTCAAGGGCTGAATGATTTAATCCACTGAGAAAATTGGGGTTGGAGGTAGATTCTTCCTACCCATTCTCATCCTTCTCCAAGACAGCAGGGACACCCTCACCAGCACCTCTGCCCTGGCAAGAAGCCCAAAGCACAGTTATTCCCCTTATTTTTTCACTCCAGGGGACAGCAGCTGGGATTCCTGGATGGGTTTCTGTCAAGAAGTACAAATGTACATCTTCTGATGCAGCCTGAGGAAAACGTGTCCCCTGGGCTGAGCTTGGGCAGCTCTGCTTTGGCAAACACCTCCAACAACCCCACTGGCTTCACATCCCCCTTGCTTGGCTGGACAGCATTTCTCTCCTGGAGATGCCTTCCTGAATTTTTTAACCCAGAGGAATATTCCAGTTTTAATGCACCTGTGACTCTGCCCAAAGCCCTGCTGACACCTCTGATCTCTGCAGGGCTCGTGTTGCAGCAATCCCACGTTTCCACGCTCAGGAATCTGCCCTGATGACTTCAAGTCACACACAGCATTCTGTGCTTCTCCTAGAAATCTGTCCAGTGGCTTTTTGGCTCCTTCTTGGCCTGAGGGGCCTCTCTAGTGCAGTTTGATTTGATGGAACCCACATTTATCCAGCAGGGATTTGATGTGATCTGTTTGTTGGAGGACTGGGCTGTGCCCTGTCTGTGTGAAACAGAAAATTGTAGGCAGGTAAACCTGCTCACAGGGGGGGAATCTGTCCCTAAAACATGCAAACCAAACCATTTAGGACACTGAAATTGTTTTGGCAACAAGTGCAAAAGCCCAAGGAGTTTGGTGATCGACAGGCTCATTAGTACTGATCTTGTTATCCCAGAATTTTTGAGGTTGGAGAACCCCTCTAAGATCATCAAGTCCAACCATTCCCCCAACACTGCCAAGGCCACCACTAATCCATGTTCCTAAGTGCCACATCTACAAGTCTTTTAAATTCCCCTGGGAATGGTGACTTCCTTGGAAAGCCTTTTCCAACACTTCTGGTGAAGAAATTTTCCCTGATATCCAACCTAAACCTCCCCTGGTGCAACTTGAGGCTGTTTCCTCTTGTCCTGCTGCTTGTTACCTTTCCCTAAAGCCTGTACAAACTCCACCAGCTCCTGCCCAGCTGCATTTTTCATTTTCTAGGGCAGAATTGCAAAGAAACTTGCATTTACAGCAGTACCTGTGTTGTGATGCTCCCATGGTACATTAATAAATATAATGGGATTGCCAGGAGCCCAAATAACACCTGTCAGCACATCTTTGTTTGTAGGAGCACCTATTCCCCCCAAATATTTTTGCTGGAGGATTTAGTCACAGCCTTTTTAGCTGCACTCCTGTTCCAGCAGATTTAATCCCACAGGTACCTGAGGAGCACACTCCATATCCATCAGGAATTATTATTTTGGACACTTTGTTGGCTGCTTCCACCCTCACCCAACAAACCCCACACTGCAGGAGACGTGGGGGGACATCTGTAAATTGCAATAAAAACCACCCAATTCCATCCTTTCCCTGGTCTTTCTCAGATTCTGCAGGAAAACCACTCAATTCCTAGAACTGCTGAGAATGTGAAACCCCCCCGTGATGGGGTTGGTGCCCATTTCCCTGAATTATTTCAAGTGGCTTTTCCATTTCTGCATAGCTGCAGATTTCCAGCTTTTCCTGTACAGCCCTGCAAAACACAATAATCCTGCTGCTCTCCATCCAGCTTAATAACACCATGAGATTGGCTACTAAATCTCCTTTTTGAAACAGAACACATTCCTGGCTAGTTTGATTTGCTTTCTCCTTTTCTCCATTCGATTTCTCCTCCTTTCCATTGCAGTTTTTCTTTTCTAGATATGTGGGATAGGAAAACACTTGTTTTTCTTAAGGCCAAAACTGAGATTTACATGAAAAATCAGCAGCTCAACCTGCAAAGGCAAAATCACTTGAAATCATTAAAGCTGTGGAATATCACAGTAGAGGAGGCTGTTTTAACATTCACAGAAATCTGTTGATAAAATGGTGTTTCAACCCATTTGCAACAATCCATTCAAAGCCCAAATGTCTTTTTTTTTCTCCTCTTATCTAAATCATAAACACTTGTGATTAGAACTCATGGATTGAATCTTTGGAAATAAATTATTCAGGTAACTGAGCTCCTTCTCTGCTCATGAATTCCGTGATCTGCCCAGGATTGCTGCAGGTGTATTTATTATTAAGAGCTGTTAATAATATGTTAATTAACAGGCCAGACCTGTCCCTGCACTCGGCTCATGAAATTATTGAATATTCACTATTTAGTGAGGAACTGGTCACCTGAGTTACAGGGGTTGCTCTTGTTTGATAGCTGACAATAGAGAAAAATAAATAAAAAGTAGAAAACAT
The DNA here is from genome assembly GCF_003984885.1 of Neopelma chrysocephalum. Lineage (NCBI taxonomy): Eukaryota > Metazoa > Chordata > Aves > Passeriformes > Pipridae > Neopelma > Neopelma chrysocephalum. The sequence continues at coordinate 15,752,832 of NW_020897809.1, read as the reverse complement.
TTGTTTACATGGAAGTAGAGACTTATGAAGGAAGAACGCCCCTATCTCCGTGATGTACAAAAATTATTCATAAAAATATTAATGAATATTGAATGATTAAAGGACTGGAATAAAGCCAAAACCAAACTGGTGCCTGGAATCCAAAGGGGCACATTCAGAATTTGTTTGCAGCAAGCCAAGAGCTACATTAAGAAACTATTTGAGGCTTTTTTGCAGTGTGTAACATCCCTTGTAAAATGAGTTCCTGCATATGCGAGCTCATGTGCATCCAGGGGAAAGCCAGTCCTGAGTGAATTCCTCTCATTCCCTGATTTGCTGCTCCGTGACTTTTCCCAAGTAATGGCACTTTATCAGCGAGCAACACACCAGGATGAAATCCCAGCACAATCCCAGTGCTTCCCCACCTCTCAGGAGGAGCATTCCCGGGATCTTCTCCACTGAACTGCTGTGAATCCACGTCCCTGACACAGCCCTTGGCCTCCAGGTTTTAACATTCCACCACATCCCTGTGTTTCAGCTGAACATAGAACTCACACATCTATTTTTCACCTGATTCTACAGCACTGAGCCGGAACTGAAGAGCCTGGAAAGGAGCAAATCTGACCTCAGGTCTCCTGGTGTTTTCTCCTGTGCTCACTCTGGGACTTCAACACAGTTACACTGCATTAATACCTGAAAAAACAGATTTGGCTGGGATTTGGTTTCCTCTTTTGGGGAGTGGGAGGGAAGCAAGTGAGTGATTGCCCTGGTAATATTTGAAAATTGCTAGAAATTAAAAATCAAATAACTTCCCTTGAAGTGGAGGGTTTGGATTTTTCTGAGGTTTTGCAGGAAGTTCCCACTGACAGCAGCGGGTCAGAGGCTGGTCCTGGAAAATGTGTTTTATACCCCAGTGAATAACTGTGGTATCCAGCTCGTGCTGGGATGAAACCCTGGCAACAGGAGTTGTCAGATAGATCTAATTGAAAAGCAGGAGAAACAGTAAACAGCATTCAGGACCTCTGGGAACAATTCCTTCCCATGAACTGCAGCCAGGGAAAAATCTGTACCTGAGCTGGGTTTCAGAGCCAGTTTTCTATGGCAACTGATGGATCCAGGTGGACACCAGGGCTGCACCTCTGTGAATCCCTGAGCCTGGGCACAGAGGGCACCTGGAGAGGGGCTCTCACAGGTCAGACCCCACAGACATTGTCACTGTGGGTGTGATGTATTCCCGACTTAAATACATCTGAGCACTCACTCAGCAGTGTTTCTCTGCTGGTGTTTCTGACTGAGGTGCTCCATTACTGTGCAATTCCCCCTTTATTACATTTTCTACAGTCCTGGTCCTGGGTAGAATGAGATGACAAGATAGGGAGAGAATTTTGGGAAAAATTGGGCTTCCTGCAGCAAAGTTGCACATGTGGCACAGCCCCGTGTCCTGCCAGTGCCCTCCTGCTCAACCCTGACCTGCTTCCAGCCCACAGGAGACCTGGAGAGGGACTTTCTCAGGGGCAGGTAGGGTTAGGACAACAAGGAATGGCTTTAAACTGAAAGAGAGTAGGTTTAGACTGGATTTTAGGAAGGAATTGTTCCCTGGGAGGGTGGGGAGGCCCTGGCACAGGTTGCCCAGAGAAGCTGTGGCTGCCCCTGGATCCCTGGAAGTGTCCAAGGCCAGGTTGGACGGGGCTTGGAGTAACCTGGGCTAGTGGAAGGTGTCCCTGCCCATGGCAGGAAGCGGGACTGGACAATCTTTAAGGTCCCTTCCAACCCAAATCATCCTATGATTCTATGGCCCAGACCTGTTTGACATCAAAGCAATGTTTAATTTGAAACCGGTATTTATCCAAACTCTCACCTCTGTACAACCCCTAATTGGACTTCAATTCTTCTGATTAGATGCCTATTTAAAAAAAAACCCCAAAAATCTAAATATTTCTGGGTCATCTACTTGTGTTCATCGACAACACTAAACGTGACCTCTACTCCTGAATGTATTTCCATGTGCTAAAATCAATATATCCGGAATCAATGCTTCCATTCAACTCTGAGCTTTAGAAATGCAGCTCAAGGTTGGAGTTGACTAAAAATTTACCTGGTTCCTTTCTTAAGTTGGCTCCACTCTGCTGTCATTTCACTTTGGCTCTGCACAAACTGCAGCTGAACATCCCAGAGCCCACATCTCCCCACCGGCCTCCACAGCCACGTGCTCCCGGAAAGGGTAACAAAATCCATGGATTTCAGCTTGTTAGAGGTTATATGCAAAAAGTTAAAGGAGATGAATGAATAAAGATTTTTTTTTTCCCCCTTGTTCTGGATTACACGGAGCAGAAAGAGGAGCCATTTATTATTTTGTGGCTGGAATAGAGCTGGCAGCATTATCGAGGCAAGACTTAGATAACCCCCAGGAGAGATAAGCAATAAAAAGTGCCCTGCAAGCAATATTACCTCCTAAAGCACCATGGCCAGATGGATATACAGCTGAATTTCATAGAGCATCAGTGATAAATTACTTCCAATTTCATGTGTGATTTACAAATATTCTTTGGAGACTAAAGCAATGTCTTCTTATTTTAATTAACCACCATTTCTGTCTTCTCAAAAATTGGGTGAAAACCTCGAGTGCATCTGATCCAAAGCCTTTCACAAAAATCTGAGCTATTAGCTCAGAGAAAGTCATAGTTGTGCCTCCTTATCTTTCTCAAACTGGATTTGTTCTGGGCAAATTTTGAACAGATGGTTCCCAGTATCTAATGAATACAGCAGACCATTACAAATGGGACATGAGATACTCTTAGATAAAGCAAAAGGAGTTTGAAAGAGTGTTTCAAAATACTTCAGAAGTTCAGGAAAATGTAGAGAAATCAGACTCAGGTACAACTAATGACGTGAATTAAAATAAAAAGGCATAAAATGTTTTCAATTTGAAATGAAACTCATTTAGCACATCTAATTATCCTCTCTCTCTTGTTTGAGAGCTTTGCCAGAACTCCTGAACTAACTGAACAGGAGCTCACTTTGTCCTTCCATTAAATACTTTGGGAGAAAATGGAAGAGTAATTTCCTTTTTTTAAACAGAGTATGAATAGAGGTAGAGGGTGAAAAAAATGAAATTTGAGTCATAACAGTCTATTCTTTAAGAAATACAGAAATAAAGATTTGGTGATAAAAAAAGGGAGCAGAACTGAGGAGAACTTCCCAGCTGCAGGAATAAAAGAGGTTTCTGAGCAGGTGTTTCCAAAATGTCTGTGTGGGGCTCCAGGTGCTAATGGTCAGATGGGATGGGACAGAAGTAAAGGGTGTGCTGTGACCCAGGGGTGGTGGGAAGGGTGGCACAGCCTGGGCATGTGGCAGAAGCTCTGAAGGTGTGAATTGTGTTTATAGAATCACAGAATGTGCTGTTGGAAGGGACCCACAAGGATCATTGAGTCCAACTCCTGACTCTGCACAGGCCCATCCCCAAGGGTCCCACCCTGTGCCCCAGAGCATCATCCAAACCCTCCTGGAGCTCTGGCAGCCTTGGGGCTGTGCCCACTGCCCTGGGGAGCCTGGGCAGTGCCCAACCACCCTCTGGGGAAAGAACCTTTGCCTGAGATCCAACCTGACACTGCCCTGACACAGCTCCAGGGCATTCCCTGGGTGCTGTCCCTGCTCACCCAGAGCAGAGATGGAGCTGCCCCTCCAGAAGAAGCTGCAGGTTTAAGAGGAAGGTGAGAGAAGCCCCACAAACCCTGTGCTATTCCCTGCTGCTTATCACCAGGGCAGAGTTTGCTGGCACTGTTTGCTCCTCTCAGGCCCATCATCGTGCTGCTGTTTGCCTTTGGTCCCTCTCCTTTTTTCCCTCTCTTTTAGAACCCTTTTGGTGAAAGCCTGTTGAATAAGTTGAAATCAGAAGTTCCAAGCCCCTGCATGGAGTGTTGCCTTGTTGGAGAGGTCCCTCTAAGGGTCCCAGGCAGCCCCAAATAAAGGGCTCAAGGCAGAGTTTAAACCATCTGTATGTGTCACTAAGTATTTGTGTAATCTGGAAAACTGATAATACCTGCTTAGAAAAATGAATGGCAGACATTTAGTGCATATTTAATGACAACAGCTGTAATTTTCTAAAGACATGGCTGCAAAACCTGCCACGGGGGGGAAAAAAAAAGCCAATAGTGCCCAATTTGTCATTTCCCAGCCTAAAAAGTCTTCAGATGAAAAAAAAATCCCAGTGTTGTGTGTGGGATTAGAATCTCCTGTGCAAGTGTATTGACAATGAAACTGGTTTAGTCAGTTAAATTATCATTTTGCACAAAAAAGAGACAGATTTGCTTAATAATCTCCCTACTCCAGGGGAGAAAGAAGAAATTGTCAATAAAAGCAATTACAACTTATATGAGAGAGGCAAGCACAGTACAGGAGGGGTCTGGCCTTTGTTTTTCTTTATTTATAATTGCAAATAATTGTCCTGCCACAAAGCAACTTCCCCCGTGTGTCAGACAACAGGTCAATACTGGGGGATCACCATTAAGATAAATACAGTCAGGTAGAAAAGAAAATCTAAGTGATTTTTCCTGGACAGGACTCTGTCTGTGTGCTGATAGGAAAGATTTTATTTGGGAGGGATTGGCCAAAGTGGCATAAAAAAGTGATGTTGATGATCCCAGGTTTCAATTATGAAGGAGGCAGACTTCTTGCAGGATTTCAGACATTACTATTAACACAAATCCTAAAAGAACCCAATTTCATGCAGTTCATAACCAGTTTTTACCCATCCCTCCACTGCCATTGGAAATTCCCAGGAGTGCCCAAAATCTCAGTTGAGTGTTGCCTTTGGGCTGATTTTAAGTGGAAAAGGGGCAATGCCTCTGTAACCTGAGATCCCATATGGAGAGCAGGACTATAAAAAACAATTTAATCAGCTATGGTTATTGTGGGATAGTATTCCATGGGGAAGGAATATTCATATAAATGAGTAAAAACTGGACTTCAGGATTGTGGGAGTCTTTTTTTTTTCACTAAACTCTAAATCAGAGTTTATTTTATGGATGAAATAACATGAACTGCTAAGGAATATTATTTTTCATGGGTGTATTTATTCTTAGAATCCCAGAACAGGCTGGGTTGTGAGGAAACTTAAGGAACATCCATGGTCAGGGACACCTTCCACTAGCCCAGGGTGCTCCAAGCCCTGTCCAACCTGGCCTTGGACACTTCCAGGCATGGAAATAAAGGAAAGCTGCCCATGGGGAAAGGGGATACCTGAACTGAGCATCTTTAAGGGATCAGACAACTTGCAGGAAGATTCAAGCCCCAGCAGCAACTGATTTCCTCAGGAAGAGACTAAATCTCCCCCTTGTTCCCCTGTCAGTGAGTTCAGTGTGAGACACCACCCCAGCTTCCAAAATCTCCAGTTTCCCAGTGAACAGAGGACAGGAGTGTCTCAAATGCTGAGGAGTTTATGTGCATAAAGCACTGAAGAGCAAACAATTAATAACTGCACTGATCCCAGGGTTTTAATGTCACTTCAAAATGCAGGGAGAGGTGGCACAAACACTTTTCCCCCCGTTGGCAAAGCTGCTCTCAGCTTTTCCTGGCTCCTTCCCTGCCTCAGCCCCCACGGGGCAGATCTCCCACCTCTGGGAGCTGTGCTGGAAGCAGGACAGATGTAATTACGTGGATTAAGGAACTGAGAGCACAACAAACCTTCAGGTTGCGTTTCTGTAACTCGGATCATCCGCTGATCCAATTTCCAGCACGGCCCTCGAGTTCCAGGGAGAGGGAGGAACCAAGGGAAGGGGGAAGGAGAAGGAAGGACCACGAGCTGATGGTTCAGCCTGAGAAAATGCTATTCTACCCAAACCCTTGTCTTAAACTCTGTCATGAAGACACAGATACTGGGGATAACAGTTGGGGTTTTCTGTTTGTTTGTTTTTGTTTGTTTGTTTGTTTGGGTGTGAGGGTTTAGATAATTTCAAAGAGTAAAATTCCTCCATATCCAGGAGGTTTTGGATTGTCTGTCTCTTCAAGGCCAGGTTAGACAGGGCTTGGAGCAACCTGGTTTAGTGGAAGGTGGCCCTGCCACGGCAAGGGGTTGGAAAGAAATGATCTTTAAGGTCCCTTCTGGCCCATTCTGTGATTCTTAAATGCAATGTGGGTTTTTTTTTTGTTTCCAGCTAAACCTTTCAAGGGACCCCTGGTGGCCTAGTGGTTAGCATGCAGGACTCTCACCTCTGCAACCCAGGTTCGAATCCCAGCCAGTCCCCCGGGCAGATGGAGCTCGTTAGCCCTGTAAGGCCATCCATCTATGAGAAGGTCACTCTAAACAAACCTACGTCCTGAGGACCTCACTGCCATTGTCCAAGCTTGCTTGGCCCCGGCAGATGAACCTTAGGATTAAAGGGTGGGCTCAGTTCAGCGCAGGCTGTGTCTCACCTAAAAAATCCATTGCGCAGGCTGGAAAGGTAAAAGACCTTTCCCAAAATCTTCGTTCGCGAAGACTGGCCATTATTATTAAACCTTTCAACACCCATTGTTAGAGTCAAACCTCTACCCCTGTGGAAGCAGAAAGCACTGGGAGGACGAGGAAGTGAGGGATGAGTGGGGTGGGGGGACCTCGCCCACATGTGCAGGTGCTGCAGGCCTGGCCCTGTGGAGCTGTGTCCCCCCTCCTGGAGCAGCACAGCCTGGATTTCACCACAATTTGTCCTGGGAAAATGTCCTTTTCAGGGTAATCTTGCCAGGTGGCTCACAGGAGATGGCAAACAGCTTTGGATGTCTCAGATTCTTCTGCTTCCAGTATATTCGAACCCACTGGAGGATTGTTTCGAATAGCTCAGGATGAATAAGTTTCCATTCCAGGTGGCTTTTGCTTTTTTTTCTTGATTACAAATGAGTTTTCAGTCCACCTGAAGCAGATCAAACATCACCACTGGGAACTGTCAGTGGGGCTTGGGCACTTCTGGGAATCCTGCTGCTGTGAGTATTGTGAGAGCAAGGCAGAGGAACTGCAAAACCTGATTGACATCAGTGAACAGAAAAGGGAAAAATAAATTATTTTTTAATAAAACTGAGAATGAAGGTTGAAAGAAAGCTGCATGTCCCTAGCAAGGAAAAAAAAAAAAGGCATGAAAAGAATACCCATTATAACAGAAAGTATTGCAAGTCCAGAATATTTGTTCTCAAAAATAGAAAAGATGAGCTGGCTCAAAGCTCTGAGCTGGGCTCCCTGCTGATGGATCTGTGTGTTTCCTTGCTTTGTTTTCCTCTTAACATTTATTATCCCTTTAAATATTGGGGGAGAGAATTTTTTGATTTTTTTTTGTTTTTGTTTTTTTTAAATTGAAACCTCGAAGTGAGAATGTTTGGACAATTTTGAATCTACAACTCAAAGACCGAACGTGGGTTTTTTTTTACAATGTGAAGATTGAAGAGTTGGGCAAAGAAAAGAGATTTTTCAGCACCTCAGTTCTTAGCCAAGGTGATATTCTCTTCCCAGCTCCCAGGAGTGGTGGGAGCCTCTCCAGCCTGGTACTGGGATGGTGTTTTAGCACCAGTTTAGCAGTTTAGAGCCTTCTCCGTCCCCCCATCACCCCGAGTGTCCATCCCTGCTGCCTTGGCAGAAGTTTCTGCCCCTCTGGATCTTCCCCTAAAGCTGCAGTTTTAGTCATCCCTCAACCCAATTCTGTCATGGAGATCCAGTTAATTTGAGCACTTTTAATAGTAGAGGTTTTTGGTTTCCTTTTCCAACCTGGGTGGTTTTGACAGACTGTGGAGCTGAGTGGGCAGGGAACGAGTCACACTTGGACAGATGGTCCTTCCATTCCTGGGGCTGCTGCCACGGTGGGGCTGGGCCTGGGGCTGCACTGCAGGAGGTGCTGCACAGAGACAGGGAAAGAGATCCCATCCTGGAAAAAATTCCCTCCCTTAAGACAAAATATTCAGGAGAAGGGAGAAGATTACTTTCCTTTTTCCTTTTCCTTTTCCTTTTCCTTTCCTGTATTGGAAAAAATTCCCTCTCTTAAGACAAAATATCCAAGAGGAGGGAGAAGATTCCTTTCCCTTTCCCTTTCCCTTTCCCTTTCCCTTTCCCTTTCCCTTTCCCTTTCCCTTTCCCTTTCCCTTTCCCTTTCCCTTTCCCTTTCCCTTTCCCTTTCCCTTTCCCTTTCCCTTTCCCTTCTTTCCCTTTCCCTTTTTTCCCTTTCCCTTTCCCTTCTTTCCCTTTCCCTTTCCCTTTCCCGTCCTGGAAAAAATTCCCTCCCTTAAGACAAAATATCCAAGAGGAGGGAGAAGGTTCCTTTCCTTTTTCCTTCCCCTTTCCTTTTCCCTTTCCCTTTTCCCCCTTTCTCCCTTTCTCCCTTTCTCCCTTTCTCCCTTACCCCTTTTCTCCCTTTCCTTCTTTTCCTTTCTCTTCCTTCTTGGAATGGTTTATCAAACTCAGCACCACAAGCAAGAGCTGAGTCCAGATCCTGTAGGAAAACCCCACTAAGAGTAGGAACCCCCAGATTTTTGGACAGATTCAATGGGTTTATCACCACGCTGCCTTATGCCAAAAGGTCATTATAAATTAGGCTCTTCTGGACAATTCCCTGGGTTTCTCCTGTTGGCAGCAGGGAGGCAGGTGCTGCTCAGGGGGTTCTGCTGCAGAGGTTAGTCCAGGCTCACAAAGGAACCCTCTGACAAGAGCAGGAACTGAACCCATTTCTACATCTATTGACATAATCCCAAAGCCAGGAGTTCCTGCAGCCAGCAGAGCTCTTCCAGAGCTGGAGAAATTCATTTGATTACATTAAGAGGATGCAGAGATATGAATACAATGGATAATATTCTAATTATCTTCATTATACCTCAGTTGGTTTGGGTTTTTCCTTTCCCATTTTCCCCCTGTGCTGTTACACTCCCAGGATGGATAATCCTGCCCTAATTGCTGATTGATCACTTTGCCTTTATTCACGATTTGGCCCCAGGAAATCTCTCTGTGTTATCAGGGAAGGGGTGAAAACTTTGTTAGATAAGGTCAGGAATTTCTCTGACAGGTCTGTGTACCTGGAATACCAATCCAGACACATCAATGACTGAAAGGGGAATGGGAATAATCACAACAAATACCATATCCCAGCAGCTTCCTCTGTGGCTTCAGCTGTTTTTTCTCCTTGTATTTCTGTTTAATTAATGCAATGCTATATGGTGCTGTTAGCAGGGTTTCTTGTTCTTCCTTTGATATCTCAAAGCCAATAAAGCAGGTTGTGGTGGCTGAACAATTGTGCAATTAATGGCTCAACGTGGTTGGCAAAAGAGGGAGAGAAAATTATTGTTTTCCGGGGAGAGAAAACAATTTCTTTTTAATAGTGCTGTAATTCCAGGTGTGTCCTGAGGAGTTTTGGAGTTCCTGCCTTGTTTGCTGTCATCCTGCTCCAGATGTCAAAGTGAGAGAACCTTGTTCATGTTGTTTTGAGAGCACAAAGGAAGTGGAGCAGAGAACATCTCAGTGTGTTGAATTTCACTTGTTTTTTCCATCTTCCTAAAGAATTTTCTGGCCTTTCAATTTTTCTCTGTCATCATGTTCTTTTTCTTCCTGTTGAAATAGCAGTAAGGTGGTCTACATAAATATCTTTATTATATAATTCCCTCAGTCAGGCTGTTGTCTGAAATTATTTTCTGCTCTTACTTTAATCTCTAAACACCAGCAGGAGGTTTTCTCTTAACTCCTTTACATTAACAGGGTTGTAATTTTATTTCCAGGGGTATCAGATTTAAACACTCCTGCTTAGTATGAGGCAGAGGGTTTGTCTATGGCTGTGGAAAGCTCAACTTTAGAAGCTGCTGACTCTAATTATGCCCAGCCTAGGACAGGTTGACTCCTGTGGTGGTTCAGGAATAGGGAATAGAGGGGATGCCATCCTTAAAGGTTCCTGCAGCATTATCCACTCACTTCTTGCTTGGAATTTGTACTGAGGAACACATATGATGCTTAAAGATTAACTTTGCAATTTGCACTCCTTTGTCTTCTGCTTGCTCTGAAAACTTTGGAGGAATCTAAGGAGGACTCCAAGGAGGCTTCCCAGCAAATTCCCTTTCCATTGACCTGCTCTGCATTTGCAATTCCACTCTGTCCATTAGCAGGAGCCTCCTGGCTGAGGGTTTCAGGCTCTGAGGGACTTGTTTGTGAGACACTGAGGCTCCTGTTCCAGGCATCCTGGGATTCTGTGGTTTAATGACATGCCAGAACAATGGTCTGGGGCAACAGGAATCCAAGGACAGGGGGATTCTGTGCACTTAATGTTTTCACAAAGATCTCCCGAAAAATGTGTCGTATTTTCCAGCAAAATTCTGACTTTTGGGAAATGAAATTTCTACTCTCCCTCTAGTCCTGGGAGGTGGGATAGAAAGTGAGAAGGGATGGAATGGATGTATTTGGGATCTATGACTGGGCAGGAATGAAAAAACAGGTTCATTCTTCAGGAATAACAATAATAATAAAAATCAAACCAACGCAAATACTCTGGATGTGATCCTGTGGTTTTCCCTCACTTTCTATTCCAGAGATGTGGAGGACAAGTAGGAGAGTTTTGCCCAGGTGCTCTGTGAAATCTGTGGCTGTGCTGCCTCCCACCCCAACAAAGGAATTTGTTCTCCTTTCAGAGTTTGTTCACCCACCTGCCCAACCTCCTGCTCTTGCTCTTTCCCTGCTTCATTAGTACAACTTAAACCTTATTTTTTGGCAAAATCTGTTTGGATGTTGTTGGCTGAAGCACCTCAAATCCGTGATTTGGAGGTGTCAGGAAGACAATCCAAGGAGAGATTTTGCAGCTTATCACAGATTAATCAGACCAAACTACAACAGGTCATAGAGTTGGGGGTGCCCTTTAGTGAACCACCTGAACATCCACTGCCACTACAGGGGTTTTATTTTCATTGCTTTCCTTCTAAAGGTACCAGAGAGATCAGAAAGAGAATTGCTGGAGGATGATTTGGTATTTCTGGACAATGTGGAGATGAGTAATGCAGCTATTTCAGATGTGAGCAAACACATCCCATAGACAGCAGGAGCAGCCCTACCCTTGATTCTTTCTGTCAGGGCCTGGTGGGTGCTCAGATCACTGAGCTGTTTGATTTTAAATGTCTCTCTTCAAGAGCTGTGAGCAGAACAAGGCCAAATCCTGGGATGAGGAACAGAATCCTCACGTGGAGGAGCCACTCTGTAAATGACAAATGAGTCACATCATTTTGACTAATTGATCTTGTCTTGTGTGTTTGTTTATTAACATGAAACCACCTCCTGCTGTTCCCAGTGTGCTTTTGTGTGGAAATGAAGGTTGCAAGTGGTTAACAGCCAGGTTGCTGTGGGACTGGAATGGTGAGGGATCACCAGGGGTTTTCAGGTGGGTTTGTGCTCAGGCAAAGGAAACAGCATTTTATTTTTTTTATGTATTGTTTTTTTAATGGCAACCTAAATAATGTCTTGTTCCTGGCAGTCACTGCTTGGGGTTGAAGGTAAATCCTTGGATATGGTAGTGTTTCCAAGAGTTTGGACTACACTTAATGCCTCTACCTCCAGGTATCTACCCACAGCACTGCCCCTGACTTAGGAGCTGGTTGTTATTAACTCCTTTTCAATCTATATCAGCATTTTTCTAAGTTCTAATACCTAAGAACACCTTTTTTCCCCCTGAATTGAAAGTGGTGAATCTCCACTGGCCAAATAGAGGTTCAGAGAAGGTCAATGGAGCTGGGGAAGGGGCTGGAGCAGCAGGAGCAGCTGAGGGAGCTGGGGGGGCTCAGCCTGGAGCAAAGGAGGCTCAGGGGGGACCTTCTGGCTCTGCAACCCCCTGACAGGAGGGGGGAGCTGGGGGGGGTCGGGCTCTGCTCCCAGGGAACAAGGGACAGGAGGAGAGGGAACGGCCTCCAGCTGTGCCAGGGGAGGGTCAGGTTGGACAGCAGGAGGAATTTCTCCCTGGAAAGGGTGGTCAGGCACTGGAAGGGGCTGCCCAGGGAGGTTTGGAGTCCCCATCCCTGGAGGTGTCCAAGGAAGGCCTGGCCGTGGCACTCAGTGCTCTGGGCTGGGGGACAAGGTGGGCATCGGGCACAGGGGGGATCCATGGGCTGGGAGGGCTTTTCCAACCTCAGTGATCCTGGGATTCCCTGCCTGTGATGCTGCAGTGGTGGCACAGCACAGAAATGCCCCAGAGCTTTGTTGTCCTGTCCCACTGAGCCCCTGAGCTGCAGCAGTTCTGCTCCACTTAGTGTCAAACCCACCTCAGAAATGGGATAAGAAAGCAAATACTCTGCTCCAATTGTCTGTATTTCTAAGGGGGAAATGACATCCCATAAATACTCAGCTATGCTATTCTCAACATCCAATTTCCTCTATTGGATTCATTTCTCAAATCTCCTTACTTTAGGAGGCTGAAATGTTAATCTAACAAGTCCTGCAGTTTTAGAAGCAGCGTGGAGCTTTTCTTTTCATCTGACAGTTGCATTTAAATGACCCCACAGCTTTAGGGCATTGAGACAACCATTATTTCATTATAACAGTCCTATACAATAATAAATAACTCCATGCATGATAACTCCTGAAAAGAAACACCGTGCATATGGTTTGGCTGGAATCAACTACGGAATTAATGTGTGTTTTTATGACATTTTGTCTACGAGCACCACAGGAAACCAGTTCCCAGAGGCCAGATATCAAGTGTGCAGTAAAACTGAGCTGTTCCTCACACTATTTCCCTTTTTGACCTCTGCATTGGGACTGCCAGAGAAAAAAAAAATTCTACTTAATGACAGCTCTGGTAGATTGGAGCATTTGCAATTTTGGAGCTGTACTGAGCTGTGCACCACTGAGCACTTGTCAGCTGTTAATCAGCCCAAGTCAATTAGTGCTCTTGCTATGGATTTGTTCAGGGTATGACAGCACTGAGTGGCTCCGTGGGACCACAAAGCAGAGGAGAAAGAGGAAGGAGACATTTCTGGAAATTCCTGCCCTGAAAACTCAGGACACTCATGTGAAATTCCGACCACGGTTTGTAAACTGAAAGTTTTAACCAGTCTCAATTGGCTGTTTTATTTAGAATTCTAAAAGTTCTGGCCAGCAGGACAGAGCAGTTGGTTTATCCTTGGAATGGTCACCTCCAGCTTTTCCCTCCAGTGCTGGGTGACGGATTGCCCAACAGGTGAGGGCACCTCAGTGTTTGCAAAACACCTTTATCTCAGCTGGCTTTTTTGGGTCATCTGTTGCACCCAGGACTTGTCTGTGCCCAGGGACTGCTGGGGAA